>NC_092371.1:5949022-6079022 GCF_030028105.1 Mobula birostris | reverse complement strand
TTGGGAACTGCAAATTGGATTTAAAGAAGGAGCTAGTAATCCTTGGTGTTAATATTGACAGCAGGTTGGTGTAGGATAAACACCTTTCCACTATTTCAAACAAGGCTGGACAAAGGCTTGGAGCTCTGCGGAAAGCGGCATCCAAACCAGACAAAGAGGGCAGAGCCACGGTTTACAAAGCCCAGGTATAAAGTATCATGGAGTATGCCTGCTTATCATGGATGAATGTCTCACTGAGTGTCCTCAGCCAGCTTGATTCCATTCAAAGAAAGGCTCTCAGGATTATAGGTGTAGATGAAGCCACAGCTCGTGAGAAGCTAGCCATCAGTAGCTTACACCACAGACGACAGGTTGCTGCAGCTACTGTGCTATACAAAATGCACACCAGCCACAGCCCTGCAGACCTTCACACCATGCTGCCTCCATCTTATCAGAGATAGCACACCACATGATCAAGTTTATCTATGCCTGTTCATGCTGTTTCTACGCGAGAACCTACACACTGGATAGAAACTTCCTTCACTGTGCTATCAGAATTTGGAACAGCCTTCCAGATGCTGTGGTTGGAAACATCTGCGGCGATGGGGTCCAAGCCTCCAAGAGTCGAGTGCACAAACACCTCTGGTAGGGAAGTCACATGCTTCTTCATAAGCTATCATGAAGAGGACCAGGACGGCAATGCATGGTTGTTGGTAGGTAGGGTTAATACCTGACTTTCAAGAGCACTTGTGAGTTATGTTCCAGCTGGACTTAGTCCTCAAACTGCTGGAGAACAGTGCGGAAAGAACAGGTGCTGTTTTCTCCCGGTAGGGATTAGTTTTTAGTTCCAAGTGTTCCTGCCACGTTCTGTCAACCTGCAACCTTATCCTTCAATCTCTTTGAATTATGGAGGACAGCATGTGTATAAATGTCTCTCTCCAGCAGACTTCATCACAATCATCATGACTCCAGTATTTCTACTATTTTTTAATGTTTCTTAATTGTACATATAATTTTTTTTGTGTTCTATCGCTGAGCAGCAGTGAACCATCTGACTGGCCTATCAGAATTCTCTTTGGGAACTAGTTGACTTGATCAGCATTTCTGATCTGGCTATTGTTCACGATTGTACTTCATAAAAAAAACACTAACAACACCCAAGTTGAACAGCACCTCAACACGAAGCTGTTGATGTACAAGGGCACAGTTTAGTAACACTGGAGATGACACTAAAACAGACAGAGTCATAAACAGTGAGGAAGGTTATCACAAATTGCAAGAACTGGGTAAGTGGGCCGAGAAATTGCAAATACAGTTTAATTCAAATTCGTTGCATTTTCAAAAGTCAAATCAAGGTTGGACATTTCACAGTGAGCAGCAGGGTCCTGGGGAGTGTTGTAGGACAGAGGGCCTCGGGATACAGGTACATGGCTCTCTGAAAATGGAATCACAGGTAGATGGGGCAGTGACGGAGGTGCTTGGCTCGCTGGCCTTCATGAGTCAGGACACTGTGTTCTGGAGTTGGGATGTAATGATGCAGTTGCACAAGGTGTGGAAGAGGAGCCTGGCTTTGGTCATCCTGCTATAGGAAAGATCTGATTAAGCTGGAAAGAGTGCAGAAGAGCTTTACAAGAATGTTGCCGGGACTGGAAAGCTCTTACAATCCTGAGCCTTGGAGACTCCATGTTTGTACAGTTCTGTGCGAAAGTCATAGGTACCCTAGAGTTTTAATATGGCTGCCGCAGAGCCCTGATCTCAAGATCGTTGAGGCTATCTGAGATCAGCTGGAGAGACAGAAGCAAGCGAGACAGCCAAAGTCTGCAGAAGAACTGTGACAAGTTCTCCAAGATGATTGGAATAATCTACCAGAAAATTTTCCTATAAAGCTGCGCGACAGTGTACCAAAGAGAATTGATGCAGTTTTAAAGGCAAAGAGTGATCACACCAAATATTGTCTGGATTTAGTTTTTCTTTGCTGTTTACTGCTCCTTATTGTTTTTTTTTTGGACATTTAGAAACTTCATGTTGTTATTTTTGAAAGCATCTCTGCTTTACGGAATTTTTTTACCTGTGCGTAAGACTTTTGCACAGTACTGTATGGATACAACCGGTCAGAATACTCTCCACTGTGCATTGATGGATGCTGTCTTCTTTGACATTGCATCAATGTGTCGGGCCCAGGATAGATGTAATCTTTGCATCATTCTGCTTTTTGCTGTTTCAGTACTTTCATTTATTTATTGAGATACAGCACGGAGTAGGCTCTCCCAGCCCTTTGAGCTGCACTGCCCAGGCCTGCAATCCCCCGGTTTAATCCTAGCCTAATCCTGGGACAATTTACAACATCCAATTAACCTTTTGGTGACATTTATATCATGTAAATGGTCTACTCTGCGAGCTTCATGTGAAAAATGAGCCTCATCGACCCGAACCCTGGTGAATATGAAGATAAACCAACCTGTATCCTTATCTGTTACACGGAGTTACACATTTACTCCCCTCCGTAGATGCTGCCTGACTTGATGCATTTTGTGTGTGTTGCTCAAGTTATAGGGCAAGGTCGAGTAAGCAAGGATTTTATTCCTTGGCGTGCAGGAGACTGTGGGGTGACCGTATAGAGGCGTCTAAAATCATGAGGTGAATGCACACAGTCTTTTTCCCCAGGGCTGAGGAATCAAGAACCGGAGGGCACAGGTTTAAGGTGAGATAAGAGAGATTTAATAGGAACCTGAGGACAATTTCTTCACCCAGGTGCTGGTCAGTTCAAATTTCAAAATAAGCTTATTATCAAAGTATGTATATTTCAGAGGTATGCAAAATGATAACGAGTACAGATAGGGACAATGCGGGCCGGCTTTTTCCACTGGGGCTGAGTGCGGTTACAACCAGAGGTCATGGGTTAAGGGTGAAAGTGGAAACCTTTCTGGGGAACTTGAGGGGAAACTTCTTCACTGTCCATCTGGAGGGTGATGAGAGTGTGGAACGAGCTGCCAGTGGAAATGGTGGATGAGGTTGAATTGGTTGTTGACTTCAGAAGGAGTAGCGGACCGCACGACCCAATTTACATCGGTGGTGCGCAAGTGGAACAGGTCAAAAGTTTTAAGTTCCTTGGGGTCAATATCACAAGTGACCTGACTTGGTCCAACCAAGCAGAGTCCACTGCCAAGAAGGCCCACCAGCACCTCTACTTCCTGAGGAAACTGAAGAAATTTGGCCTGTCCCCTAAAACCCTCACTAATTTTTATAGATGCACCGTAGAAAGCATTCTTCCAGGGTGCATCACAACCTGGTATGGAAGTTGTCCTGTCCAAGACCGGAAGAAGCTGCAGAAGATCGTGAACACGGCGCAGCACATCACACAAACCAATCTCCCGCCCTTGGACTCACTTCACACCGCACGCTGTCGGAGCAGTGCTGCCAGGATAATCAAGGACACGACCCACCCAGCCAACACACTTTTCATCCCACTTCCCTCCGGGAGAAGGCTCAGGAGCTCGAAGACCCGTACGGCCAGATTTGGGAACAGCTTCTTTTCCAACTGTGATAAGACTGCTGAACGGATCCTGACCCAGATCTGGGCCGTACCCTCCAAATATCCGGACCTGCCTCTTGGTTTTTTTGCACTACCTTACTTTCCATTTTTCTATTCTCTATTTATGATTTATAATTTAAATTTTTAATATTTACTATAGATTTGTAATCCAGGGAGCAGGAAGCGCAGAATCAAATATCGCCGTGATGATTGTACGTTCTAGTATCAATTGTTTGGCGACAATAAAGTATAAAGTATAAAGTATGAGGTTTCGATGACAAAGTTTGGATGGGTACATGGATGGGCGGAGTATGGAGGGTATGGTTCTGGTGCAGATCGACGGGAGTAGGTTGATTAAATGGTCCAGCATGGACTAGATGGGCCAAAGAGCCTGCTTCAGAGCTGCAGCTTTTTATGAATCTATGGCTACCGTGAGATTTCTTTTCTTGCAGGGGTTGCAAGAAAAATGAGAAAAGGATAGAGCAGAGGGACTTAGGAGTACAGGTTCCCTGCAAGAGGTGTCACAGGTAGACAGGGCGGTGAAGAGGGTCATTGGACCCGCTGGCCTTCAGCAGCCAGGGTGTTGAGTAGAGAAGTTGGAATGTTGTGTTGCAGTTGAACAAAATGTCGCTGAGGCTGCATTTGGAGTGTTGTGTTCAGCTTGATCACCTTGCTATAGGGAGGTTGCCATCAAGCTGGAAAGGGTGCAGAGGAGATTTATGTGGATGTTGCTGGGACAGGAGGGACCGAGGATGGGCAGGATGGGACTTTTGTCATTGAAACAAGGAGATTCAGGTGTAACCCAACGGCAGAGACACACGGTCTTTTCCCCCAGGGTCGGGGAATCAAGAACTACAGGGTGCAGGTTTAAGATGAAAGGGGAGAGATTTAATAGGAACCTGAGAACAAGTTCTTCACCCAGAGGGTGGTCAGTAAATGGGACAAGCTGCTAGGGGAAGTGCTGAGGCAGGTACGTTAACAACATTTTAAGATACTTGGACAAGTACACGGATAGGAAATGTTTTAGAGGGATACGGACAGGTACACGGATAGGAAAGGTTTAGAGGGATACGGACAGGTACACGGATAGGAAAGGTTTAGTGGGATACGGACAGGTACACGGATAGGAAAGGTTTAGAGGGATACGGACAGGTACACGGATAGGAAAGGTTTAGAGGGATACGGACGGGGACACGGATAGGAAAGGTTTAGAGGGATACGGACAGGTACACGGATAGGAAAGGTTTAGAGGGATACGGACAGGGACACGGATAGGAAAGGTTTAGAGGGATACGGACGGGGACACGGATAGGAAAGGTTTAGAGGGATACGGACAGGTACACGGATAGGAAAGGTTTAGTGGGATACGGACAGGTACACGGATAGGAAAGGTTTAGAGGGATACGGACAGGTACACGGATAGGAAAGGTTTAGAGGGATACGGACAGGTATACGGATAGGAAAGGTTTAGAGGGATATCGGAAAACACCGATGAATGTCAGAGTCAAAGTCAAGTGTATTGTCATCTGCAGAAGTCTGTGTCTGCACAGGTACAGTGAAAAGGTTACAGCAACATCACAGGCTCACAGCATCAAATACACAACTTTCACAAGACAAACGTAAACTAAACATAAAATACACACAATTTGTACAAGAAAACGAAACTAGAACAAAAACAAAGTCCATTGTAGTACAAAGTGGTCACATGTTTCTGTACTGAGGTGGTGATTGGGGTTGTGCCGGCTGGGTCAGGGACCGAATGGTGGAAGGGAAGTCACTGTTCCTGAACCTGGTGGTGTGGGGCTTCAGGCTCCTGTACCTCCTGCCTCAGGGCTAATCTTGGAATGAGAGAGATATCCCAGCACCAGCCACTTCATTGGAGATGTGGAGAATGAGGGTCACTCCCAGCGAAGGTTCCGAAGGGATACCTCAGGGGAGGCGTGGATTCATTTCCAAGTGACTGCACATCATTACAAGATCAAGGGGGCAGTCACTTCACGCTGAGATGGGTGGGAATTCTCCTCACAGAAGACGGGATCTTTGGAATTCTCCATCCCAGAGAAGAGATCTTTGAAGAGGTGGTCAGAGGGTATTAAGGGTGGTAGGGAACTGGGGTAGGAGAGGAGATGAGGCCCTGTGATTGATCAACTGTAATTGCATTGGGTGGCAGGGAGAGGCTCAAGGGGCCGAGTAGCCTCCACCTTCTCCTGTTGTGTTTGTTAGCATCAGGGGAACGTGTGAAGGTGGGCGGGCTGACCGGAAACTGGAGGAGAGGGGATCATTTCCTGTCTCGATCGAGTGGGATATACATTAGTGGCTTCAACGGGTGCATCCGAGAAGGAATTTGGAAGATGATAGCTGTGGGGCTGGACTCATCGGACATCCCAGAGGGAAACGGGAAGGCCGGGAGTTCTGCAGGGGTGGGAGAAGGAAACGGGGTGAGGTTTAAGGCATCCATTAGTCTTACGAGACCATGGATCTGCGCCTGGAAGGTCTTCACTCTCCAGGGCGCAGGCCTGGGCAAGGTTGCATGGAAGACCGGCAGTTGCCCATGCTGCAAGTCTCCCCTCTCCACGACACCGATGTTGTCCAAGGGAAAGGCAAGGACTGGTGTCGTCGCAGAGCAATGTGTGGTTAAGTGCCTTGCTCAAGGACACAACACGCTACCTCGGCTGGGGCTCGAACTCACAACCTTCAGGTCGCTAGTCCAAGGCCTTAACCACTTGGCCACGTGCCCACATAAGGGTGAGGTTTATTTGTCTATTATTGTTACATGTACAGTGCCTGTGTTCCATTGGTATATAAATACATCCAGGTAGTAAAAAGGAAAGTAGAAAACAGAATGAATTCAGTGTTACACTTTAAAATAATTAAATTCAGTTTAATTAAGATTGAGAGTGGCTGGGGAACAGAGGGGTAGAAGCATGGGAGAGAGCTTCCTCTTCACTGCCCATCCCTCCTCAATCCTGCCTCACCACACCTCATTTCTCACCGCCTCACTCACAGCATGGCTCTTCCTCCTGACCACACCCCACAATGGGGAGCTTCCTCCTCATTCTCCTCCCACCGAGTGGTGCTCCCTCCTCACTGCCCCTCCCACAGCACAGACCCCCCTTCTCACCTCCCCTCCCACAGTACAGTGATCCCTCCTCACCGCCCCTCCCACAGTACAGATCTCCCTCCTCACCTCCCCTCCCACAGTACAGTGATCCCTCCTCACCGCCCCTCCCACAGTACAGACCTCCCTCCTCACCTCCCCTCCCACAGTACAGTGATCCCTCCTCACCGCCCCTCCCACAGTACAGACCTCCCTCCTCACCTCCCCTCTCACAGTACAGTGATCCCTCCTCACCTCCCCTCCCACAGCACAGACCTCCCTCCTCACCTCCCCTCCCACAGTGCAGTGATCCCTCCTCACCTCCCCTCCCATAGCACAGTGATCCCTCCTCACCTCCCCTCTCACAGTGCAGTGATCCCTCCTCACCTCCCCTCCCACAGTACAGACCTCCCTCCTCACCTCCCCTCCCACAGTACAGTGATCCCTCCTCACCTCCCCTCCCACAGTACAGTGATCCCTCCTCACCTCCCCTCCCACAGCACAGACCCCCCTCCTCACCTCCCCTCCCACAGTGCAGTGATCCCTCCTCACCTCCCCTCCCCACCTCCCCTCCCACAGTACAGACCCCCCTCCTCACCTCCCCTCCCACAGTGCAGTGATCCCTCCTCACCTCCCCTCCCCACCTCCCCTCCCACAGTACAGACCCCCCCTCCTCACCTCCCCTCCCACAGTGCAGTGATCCTTCCTCACCTCCCCTCCCACAGTACAGACCTCCCTCCTCACCTCCCCTCCCACAGTACAGACCTCCCTCCTCACCTCCACTCCCACAGTACAGAACCCCCTCCTCACCTCCCCTCCCACAGTACAGACCTCCCTCCTCACCTCCCCTCCCACAGTACAGACCCCCCTCCTCACCTCCCCTCCCACAGTGCAGTGATCCCTCCTCACCTCCCGTCCCACAGCACAGACCCCCCTCCTCACCTCCCCTCCCACAGTACAGACCCCGCCCCTCACCTCCCCTCCCACAGCACAGACCTCCCTCCTCACCTCCCCTCCCACAGTACAGTGACCCCTGCTCACCTCCCCTCCCACAGTACAGACTCCCCTCCTCACCTCCCCTCCCACAATACAGACCCCCCTCCTCACCTCCCCTCCCACAGTACAGACCCCCCTCCTCACCTCCCCTCCCACAGTACAGACCCCCCTCCTCACCTCCCCTCCCACAGTACAGTGATCCCTCCTCACCTCCCCTCCCACAGTACAGACCTCCCTCCACACCTCCCCTCCCACATTACAGACCTCCCTCCTCACCTCCCCTCCCACAGTACAGACCCCCTCCTCACCGTCCCTCCCACATCAGGGTGCTCCTCCCGCAGGGAGAGGGCAGTGCAGGCAGACAGATAAACTACAAGGGGCCACGACGAGGGAGATTGGGAGTTTGAGAGTCTGATAACAGGGGGATTGAAGCTGTCCTTGAGCCTGGTGGGACTTGTTCTCAGGCCTTTGTATTTTCTGTCTGATGGGAGAGGGGGGAAGGGACAATTTCTGGGGGGAGAGGCTGGTGTCTTTGATAATGTTGGGAAGTACAGACAGAGTGCCATCAGAGTTTAATGGAAGCGGAGGGAGACTCCCCCTCAACGGGCTAGAACGAGGGCTCGGGCCAAAGGGATTTAAAACCGGCATCTGCGGGCTTTTATAATTTATGTAATTGTACTCAGCCACAGGCGTGGTGGGTCAGACAGAGAGGACGAGAGTGGTGCAGTGGGTAGAGCTGGTGGTTCATGGGACAAAACACCCAAGAGAGAGAGAGTGTGAGTGTGTGTGTGTGTGTGTGAGAGAGTGTGAGTGTGTGTGTGTGAGTGTGTGAGAGAGTGTGAGTGTGTGTGTGTGTGTGTGAGAGAGAGTGTGAGTGTTTGTGTGTGTGTGTGTGTGTGTGAGTGTGTGAGAGAGTGTGAGTGTGTGTGTGTGAGTGTGTGAGAGAGTGTGAGTGTGTGTGTGTGTGAGAGAGAGTGTGAGTGTTTGTGTGTGTGTGTGTGTGTGTGAGTGTGTGAGAGAGTGTGAGTGTGTGTGTGTGAGTGTGTGAGAGAGTGTGAGTGTGTGTGTGTGAGAGAGAGTGTGAGTGTTTGTGTGTGTGTGAGTGTGTGTGAGTGTGTGAGAGAGTGTGAGTGTTTGTGTGTGTGTGAAAGAGAGAGGGGGGAGTGTGTGTGTGAGTGTGAATGTTTGTGTGTGTGAGTATGAGTATGTGTGAGTGAGTGTGTGTGTGTGTGTGTGTGTGTGTGTGTGTGTGTGTGTGAGTGTGAGAGAGAAAGTTACAAAGGAAAGTGAGGCAACAGGTTTGTCTCGGTCAGCTGGGGTTAAGGAGAGACTGGACTGGCCGTGACTGCTTTTGCTGGAGAAGGAGACTGAGAGGTGAAGTTCAGAATCAGAATCAGGATTATTATCGCTGACATACATCGTGAAATTTGTTATTCTGTGGAAGCAGTACAATGCAAGGCATAAAAATGTCTATAAATTACAATAAAACAAGCGCAAAAGAGCTGAAGCATAAAATTATGAGAGGCGAATATAGAGCAGATAGGGTAGAGGTGTCTAAAACTAGAGGACGTAGGTTTAAGGTGAGAGGGCTTTATAGGGAATCAGAGGGGCAGATAGGGGATCAGAGGGGCAGATAGGGGATCAGAGGGGTCGATAGGGGATCAGAGAGGCAGATAGGGGTTCAGAGAGGTAGATAGGGGATCAGAGAGGCAGATAGGGGTTCAGAGAGGTAGATAGGGGATCAGAGGGGTCGATAGGGAATCAGAGGGATCGATAGGGGATCAGAGGAGTCAATAGGGGATCAGAGGAATAGATAGGGCATCAGTTGGGATTATAGAAGATCAGAGGAGGTTTATAGGGGATCAGGGGTCGATTGGGATCAGAGGGGTCGATAGGGGATCAGAGGGGTAGATAGGGGTTCAGAGGAATACATAGGGCATCAGCTGGGATTATAGAAGATCAGAGGAGGTTTATAGGGGATCAGGGGGTAAATTCCTCACAGAGACTGTTTGGAGTCTGCAAGGAGCTGTTGGAGGCAGGAACAGTAACATTAATGAAGACAAATTGGGTTAGTATAGACACAATGGGCCAAATGGTCTCCCATCAACCTCACAAGTAGATATGACAATGTCCCAATGATCTGGTTATTAAATGGTGTTGACTGAGAGGCAGTTTGTGCCCAGAGGTTTTGAGGAGAACCCTACTGGGAGGATTTTTTAACATCTACTGTAGAGGAGGCATTTTGATTTGAAGTCAGGTTGTACCTTGTTCTAAGACCTCAGCTCTCCAGAAGCAGATAGGGTGGTAGAGAAGGTGAGTCCTCATGAAGGGTCTGGGCCTGAAATATTGACTGTTTATTCTTTTCTGTAGCTGCTGCCCGACCTCCTGAGTTCCTCCAGCATCTTGTGTGAGTTGCTCTGGATTTCCAGCATCTGCAGAATCTCTTGCGTCTACGGCAAACTTCCCTTCATTGGTCAGGGTGCTGAGTCGAAGAGTCAGGGAGTCATGTTGCAAATGTGTAAAACTTCTCGCAGAGCCCGTTAGGCAGGAGGTACAGAAGCCCCACACCACCAGGTTCAGGAACAGCTTCTTCCCTTCAACCATTCGGTTCTTGACCCTAATCTCTACCTCAGTATAGCACTACAATGGACTCTTATTTTTGCATGTCCTGGGTGGTGAGGGTGCCTGATGATGGACACTCCTACCCTGCGATGATATTTCACGTAGATGTGCTCAGTGGTGGAGAGGGCTTTACCCGTGATGGACTGGGCTATATCAACTACTCTTCGTAGGATTTTCTGTTCAAGGGCATTGGTCTTTCTACGCCAGGCTGTAATGCAGCCAGTCAATATATTCTCAACTATACATATTTAGAAGACTGCCAAAGTTTTAGGTGTCATGCCGAATCTTTGCAAACTCCTAAGAAAGTAGAGACGCTGACGAGGATTCTTTGTGGTTGCACTGAGGGTCTGGGCCCAGAACAGATCCCCCAAAATAATAACACCTTGGAATTTAAAATTGCTGACTCTCTCCACCTCTGCACTCCAATGACTCACGGGCCTCTGGTTTCCTCCTCCTGAAGTCAACAATCAGCACCTATATGCTGATTTATCATCATCTGTGATTTGTCCTACGACAGGGGTGTTATCGGCAGACTTGAGCATGGCATTGGAGCTGTGCCTAGCCACACAGTCATTAGTGTAAAGCGAGTAGAGCAGGGGGGATAAGCACGTGGCCTCGCGGGGGAGCCGTGCTGACGGAGATTGCGGCTCCACGCGTGTGCGAGGTGGGATCGAGGGAATGGTTCTATCAGGAGTTAGCAGCAGGTACTGGATGGGCAGGACAGACTCTTGAATCCACCCTCCGGCAACAAATAAAGTACCTCATCAGGGGGAGGGTGGGGTCGCCAGGCACACAGGGGCTAACGTAAACGATGATGCTGTTAAATTCCCAGTGTTTGCTCCTGGTTGGCATTCGCCAAACACAGCTACTTATTGATTTCCTGTCTCACTCCAAAATTATGGATTCTGAACCATTCCTAAATTAAAACTGAAATCTCAACACGACGCCTCCTCCTCACCCTGCCCTTGCTCTTTAATAATTGATAGCGCAATTAGCCGCAGTATTGGCTTCTCATTGGGTGGATGAGCAGGCAAGATAGTGCGGTCGCAGGTGACTGCGCTGGGATGGGGAGGGCATGGGGAAATTCTTTGGCTCTCAATTCTGTTCCACCCCGCTTTTTACACAAAGGGGCGGGTGCCTGGAATGCAGTGCCGGGGTGTGAGAGGCAGACACAGTAGACCATTTAACAGGCTGTAAGATAGAGACATGAATATGTAGGAGATGGAGGGATATGGATCATGTGCAGCTGGAAGAGATATAGTTAAATTTAGCTGCGTCCAGCACAGGTATTCTGGGCTGAAGGGACTATTCTTGTGCTGTACTGTACTGTTCTATCACTGGTCCGAAGACAAATCGTTTCCCTTACAGGCCTTTTGGCCCAACTGATTGTGCTAAGATTCCCAACTAAGTAAACCCCATTTGCCCACATTTGGTCAATATCTCTCTAAACCTTTCCTATCCATGTACCTGTCCATATCCCTCGAAACCTTTCCTATCTGTGTACCCGTCCATATCCCTCTAAACCTTTCCTATCCGTGTACCCGTCCGTATCCCTCTAAACCTTTCCTATCCGTGTACCTGTCCGTATCCCTCTAAACCTTTCCTATCCATGTACCCGTCCATATCCCTCTAAACCTTTCCTATCCGTGTACCCGTCCGTATCCCTCTAAACCTTTCCTATCCGTGTACCTGTCCGTATCCCTCTAAACCTTTCCTATCCGTGTACCTGTCCGTATCCCTCTAAACCTTTCCTATCCGTGTACCTGTCCGTATCCCTCTAAACTTTTCCTGTCCGTGTACCTGTCCGTATCCCTCTAAACCTTTCCCATCCGTGTACCTGTCAAAGTGCCTTTTAAATGTTAATGTACTTGTCTCAACCATTTCCTCTGCCTTTCGCTCTAGATACTGACCACCTTCTGGGTGAAGAATTTGTCCCTCCCCCAGGTTCCCCTCTCAATCTGTGCCCTCTAGTTCTTGATTCCCCAACCCCAGGGAAAGATTGTGTGTTTTCACCCTATTCTGCCTCTGGTAATAGACAATAGACGATAGGTGCAGGAGTAGGCCATTCAGCCCTTCGAGCCAGCACCGCCATTCACTGTGATCATGGCTGATCATCCACAATCAGTACTCCGTTCCTGCCTTCTCCCCATATTCCTTCACTCCGCTATCATTAAGAGCTCTATCTAACTCCTTCTTGATAGAATCCAGAGAATTGGCCTCCACTGCCTTCTGAGGCAGAGCATTCCACAGATCCACAGCTCTCTGGGTGAAAAAGGTTTTCCTCAACTCTGTTCTAAATAACCTACCCCTTATTCTCAAATTGTGGCCTGTGGTTCTGGACTCCCCCAACATCGGGAACGTGTTTCCTGCCTCTAGCGTGTCCAATCCCTTAATAGTCTTATATGTTTCAATCAGATCCCCACTCATCCTTCTAAATTCCAGTGTATACAAGTCCAGTCGTTCCAATCTTTCAACATATGGCAGTCCCGCCATCCCGGAAATTAACCTCGTGAACCTACGCTGCACTCCCTCAATAGCAAGAATGTCCTTCCTCAAATTTGGAGACCAAAACTGCACACAGTACTCCAGGTGTGGCCTCACCAGGGCCCTGTACAACTGCAGAAGGACCTCTTTGCTCCTATACTCAACTCCCCTTGTAATGAAGGCGAACATGCCATTAACTTTCTTCACTGCCTGCTGTACCTGCATGCTTACTTTCAGTGACTGATGAACAAGGACACCCAGATCTCATTGTACTTCCCCTTTTCCTAACTTGGCACCATTCAAGTAGCAACCTGCCTTCCTGTTCTTGCCGCCAAAGTGGATAACCTCACATTTATCCACATTAAACTTCATCTGCCATGCATCTGCCCACTCATCCAACCTGTCCAAGTCACCCTGCATTATCTCAACATCCTCCGCACATTTCACACTGCCACCTAGCTTTGTGTCATCTGCAAATTTGCTAATGTTACTTTTAATACTTCATCTAAATCATCAATGTATATTGTAAGTAGCTGCAATCCCAGCACCGAGCCTTGCGGTACCCCACTAGTCACCGCCTGCCATTCTGAAAGGGACCCGTTAATCCCTACTGTTTGTATCCTGTCTGCCAACCAATTTTCTATCCATGTCAGTACCCTACCCCCAATACCATGTGCTCTAATTTTGCCCACTAATCTCCTATGTGGGACCTTATCAAAGGCTTTCTGAAAGTCTAGGTACACTACATCCACTGGCTCTCTCTTGTCCATTTTCATAGTTACATCCTCATAACACGATGGTGTTACACCTGTTTAAGGTCACCCCTAGGTCCTCTATGCTCCAAGGAATAAAATCCCAGACGGTATATTACCTGGAAAGAGTGCAGAAGAGATTTATGAGGGTGTTGCCAGGTGGGCATGAGTTACATAGAGAGGTTGGGCAGGCTGGGAGAGTAGGAAACTAAGGGTTGGCCTGATAGAGGAGTATAAAATCACGAGGGGCATAGATAGGGTGGGTGGTCACAGTTTATTCCCCACAGGACTGGGGAGTCAAGAATTCGAGGGCACGTTCAAGATGAGAGGGAAACCTAGGGGGTGACTTCTTCACCCAGAGGGTGGTCAGTGTATGGAATGAGCTGCCAGAGGAAGTGGTTGAGACTGGTACAAGGATTCCCAACCCTTGTTATGTCCTGCATCCCGACCACTAACCGAGTATTCCAGCTTGGGAATCCCTGGTACAGAGGGGTATGGGCCAAAAGTGGACAAATGGGACTAGCTTAGCCGGGACTCCTGGTCAAGAGGGTCTAGCTGGGATGAAGGCTGTTTGCCCGCTTTCTGAAGCCGTGTCTTTGACTCAGTGGCTAAACTATTAGCCAAGTTTCTGCACTCCAATCTCTGAATGATTCTGGTCTTCAGTATCTCCATCCTGAACAGCAGACCCACTTGTGCTGATACTCTGATCCCTGCTTCTCGGCTCAGCGCCCTCAAGAAACACCACGCCACGTCTACGCTTTAACAGTCGTGCGCAGTTCCAAAGGGATCTCCTCTAGTTCTGAGGGAGACTTCAGGTCCCGTCTTGCTGGACGAACCTGCCGCGCCAGGAATTGAACTGGTGAAGCAAACTCCTCACTGACCATCTACAAAGGTGCACCTTGGGGCTGCGTGCTTAGCTCCCAGCTCGGTCCCCTACACGCAGTTATATTACTAAGCACAGCCCCAGCACCATCTACAAATTCACCGATGGCATCGCAGCTGTAAGACTATACAACACAGCCCCAGAATTAGGCCATTCAGCCCGTCGAGTCTGCTCTGCCATCCCACCATGGCTGATTTATCATCCTGCTCAACCCCATTCTCCTGCCTTCTCCCCGTAACCTTTGACACCCTGACTAATCAAGAACCTCTGCTTTAAATACACCCATTGACTTGGCCTCCTCAGACATCGATGGCAGATTCACCACCCTCTGGATAAAGACATTCCCCCTCATCTCTGTTCTAAAGGGATGTCCTATTCCGGGGCTGTGCCCTCTGGTCCTAGACTCTCCTGCTATTGGAATCACCCTCTCCATATCCACTCTGTCTAGGCCTTTCACCTTGTACCTGACGAAGGGTCTCGGCCTGAAACGTCGACTGTACCTCTTCCTAGAGATGCTGCCTGGCCTGCTGCGCTCACCAGCAACTTTGATGTGTGTTGCTTCACTATTTGATAGGTTTCAATGAGCTCCCTCCTCGTTCTTCCAAATTCCAGCAAGTACAGGCACAGAGCCATCAGACTTTAACCCTTTCATTCCCGGGATGTCAGGAAGCTCCTCTAGACCCTCTCCAACTACAGCACACCCTTCTTTTGGATCGTCATCGTCAGTTGCTGTGTCATATGACATGGATGATCATGGTCTCATGACCTTGAATTCTTTTGGCAAGTTTTTCTAAAGAAGTGTTTTGCTATTGCTTTCTTCTGGGCAGTGTCTTTTCAAGACGTGAGACCCCCCCCCCCCTCACCAGCCATTATCTTCAGAGACTGTCTGTGGTCGCGTAACCAGTACTTGTGATCTGCACCCGCTGCTCATACGACCACCCTGCTCCCATGGCTTCACGTGACCCTGATCGGGGGGCTGAGCAGGTGCTACACCTTGCCCAAGGGTGACCTGCAGGCTAGCGGAGGGAAGGGGTGCCTTACACCTCCTTTGGTAGAGACGTATCTGCACCCCACCGCCCAAGGGGCCCGAGGTAGTTGAACAAATCACAGCGATGAGTCAGCATACGGGAGTGAGGTACAACGCCTGCTGAACGGTGCTGCAGCAATAACACTGGAGAGCTGATTGTTGACTTCAGGAAGGGGAAGCAGGGCAAATATTCACCAGTTAAATCTGGGGGGATTGACAGCTTCAGATTCCTGGTTGTTAACCTAACAGCTCCAGACACAGCACGTAGATGCTTTCACATGGAAGGCAGGCTGGTAAATTTACTTTCTGAATAGGTTAAGGAGGTTTGGATTATAACTGGTCACTCTAATAGAAATATTCCCAATTTACCCACCCCTTCCCATTCACTCCCACCGTCCACACTCCCAATGGGATCCCACCTCTTCCCATTCACTCCCAATGGGACCCCACCCCTTCTCATTCACTTCCACCGTCCACACTCCCAATGGGATCCCATTTGTTCCCGTTTGCCCTCTGCAGAGAATCCTCATTATCCGTTGTGCTCCCAGACCCCTTCCGCATGCCAGAACTGCAGCACACTAGAACGGAGATGATTCCACCCTGCTTGATGTTCCCAGAGCTCATTTCGTTCCCATTATCAAAAAGCACGGAGACTTATTAAACCTCATCAGTGTCTCGTAAACCTGTCCTGAAAACTGCTTGCTGTCAAAGCCGGCGACTCAGCAGTGTTGAATTATCAATGACAGTAGGTGTGACACTGCGATTAGCACTTTGATTCTGTTTGCTTGTAGTTTATAGAGTTTTAATTCAAGTGGAACCATGTTATGGAAAGGTATTAAGAATCTGCTCTGTTTGACAATACATGTTTAGCTGTTTAAACATATTGGCTTTTCCCTTGATCCAGGCACCTACAGGTGAAACTATTTCTTTTATTCTTTAGGGCCTTTCCAGCTCAACGAGCCTACACCACCCAGTTACACCCATGTATCCAATTATCACGCAAACCCGTAGGTTTTTGGACTGTGGAAGGAGGACATGCAATCTCCTTACAGTCAGTAATGGGAACTGAACACCAATCATACAGCTCATGCTGGAGAGCATTCTGTTGACCACCACACTACCGTGAACACCTCCAGGAGCACCCCGTTGGGTTTGGAGACTTGCGTGTCTCAATGACTCAGAGATCCCTGTTGGCTGAAGTCAGGGCTTTATGCTTTGGCTCTCGGTAGGGTCACCATGCCAAACAGGTCAAAGGGTAGAGGCCAGACTAAGAGTGATCCACCGGTCCTCCAGATTCAGGGGTTCAGCTCAGGGTGAACAACCCTGACTGGTCAAACTCTGGTACAGAAACAGCAATGAAGAATCTTTCGATACAGGCAGAGGTGGAGGACATCCGTTTCTGCCCTATGCCAGTGGCATAGCAGGCAGTAAAGAAAGTAAGTTAACTTGTTTCACATACATTGAGACATACAGTGAAATGCTGTGTTTTGTCACAACATAGTCTGAGATGTGCTGGGGGACAGTCCGAGATGTGCTGGGGGACAGTCAGAGATGTGTTGGTGTACTGTCCGAGATGTGCTGGGGGACAGCCCACATGTAACGCCATGTGAAGCCCCAACATCACATGTCGACAACTTACCCGTGAGGCTCTGGAATGTGGGAGGAAACTGGAACTCCCGGAAGGAACCACATGGTCACCGGGAGAATGTACAAGTTCCTTACAGACAGCAGTGGGAACTGAACACCAGTGGCGGGTGCTGTAACAGTGTTACGCTAACCAATAACCAGGGTGACACCCTTCTGTTCCCCAGCCAGAGTGCAACACATTGCCCCTTGTACAGATTTTGTCTTGCGGTTAGTGAAGGGATTAGAGGGAGTGAGGGGCACGTTACAGCGGCAGTTATCTGCAGGTGCACTAGGTATAAATGGGAATTTTGCAATTAAACAAAAACATAATAAATATTACTAAACCTATAAAGACAGTCAGAACTTGCTGGGTTAGCTAAACTGTCAAGGACTGGTTGATTGCTAGTGAAACTTCCTTTACACTGTCCCATCACACACTCCCAGGGTCAGACACAGAATTAAACTCCCTCTACACTGTCCCATCACACACTCCCGGGGTCAGAGACAGAATTAAACTCCCTCTACACTGTCCCATCACACACTCTCGGGGTCAGACACAGAGTGAAACTTCCTCTACACTGCCCCATCACACACTCCCGAGGTCAGACACAGAGTGAAGCTCCCTCTACACGGTCCCATCACACTCTCCTGGGGTCAGACACAGAATTAAACTCCCTCTACACTGTCCCATCACACACTCCCGGGGTCAGACACAGAGTGAAGCTCCCTCTACACGGTCCCATCACACACTCCCGGGGTCAGACACAGAGTGAAACTCCCTGTACACTGAACGTATGAGTGAGTTGCAGAGTGGGATCAGAGGCGTTTATATATAGAGTAACAGATCAGTGAGAATGGTTTACAAGCTGGGATCTGATGGGCAGCTGCGTGAGTCGGATATGGAACACCCAGGAGTGTGTAACCGAGTGATACGTAACTGAACAGTGCCCAGCATGTCGACAGTACTCAGTCAAATCCCTCAGTGTAAACGCCTTGAGAGAGGGCTCCCGAGGGCCAGCTGTCCTCTTCTGATGTCCTGTATCTGTGTCTCCCAATGTCGACTACGGTGGCCACGCTCGCATCCTGCACCACACCTCCCACCTTTCAGGGTCCCATCATCAGCTCTTCCAGGGGTAGGTTATGAAGATGAAAGTCCTAAGCTTTATCACAGATCCAGAAACCAAAGGCTGGAGACCTTTCCTGGACTTGTAGAGGGGTGTGTGTGTGTGTGTGTGTGTGTGTGTGTGTGTGTGTGTCTGTGTGTGTGTGTGTGTGTGTGTGTCTACGTCTGTGTGTGTCTGTGTGAGTGTGCGTGTCTGTGTGTGTGTATATGTGTGTTGTGTGTGTGTGTGTGTGTGTGTGTGTGTGTCTGTGTGAGTGTGCGTGTCTGTGTGTGTGTGTGTCTGTGTGTGTGTTTGTGTGCATGTGTGTGTGTGTATGTGTGTGTGTGAGTGTGCGTGTCTGTGTGTGTGTGTGTGTGTGTGCATGTGTGTGTGTGTATGTGTGTGTGTCTATGTCTGTGTATGTGCGTGTCTGTGTGTCTGTGTGTGTGTGTGTGTGTGTGTGTGTGTGTGTGTAAAGGGGTTTGTTTTCCTGTTGTTTTGTTGCTTTGTTATGTTCCGTGTTGTTCTGCTGAGCAGTCTGGGATCTGTGTTAACTTCAGAGTGTGTGGTGACACTCGCGGGCTGCCCCCGGCACAACCTTTGGATAGATTGGATTCATTTCATGTAAGTTAAATTGTCCATGTGATACATTATTCTAAATCTGACCAAGAGGACACCGACTAACCCGTATCCCCAGCCTGTCTGCCAACCTGCACTGCCAGAGGCATCCGAAGAGCTGTCTCCGATTGGCAAGAGAACGGCTTTAAAACAGGGCTCCAACCTCCCAGGGGCACCAAGTTATTTTAAGCACAATATATGTAGGCCAACAAGACCTGACACTGAATATTTAAATATTGAGAATATGCTATTTTTATTCCACTGTAATAAATATGCAAGCATAAATCCTTTGATTCGTTCGCCTCTCCCCTCTCTTCTCATTCACGATTTTCAATCCTCACTCTGCCTCTCTCTCTCGTTCCCTGGCCCCAATCTCAGCTTTCCTGTTAAGAATTCATTCTGAGGTGTGGTTTGGTTTGCAATGTCATTACTGACTCTGCCTGTGTTTTACCGATGAATCATTGATTTGGCTTTGTGTCCAGCTGCTGCTGAGGGAGGGGAGATACATGAATTTTCTGAGCGCTGTCACTTGCTCCCTCTCTCTCTCTCGCTCTACCACTCTTTCTGATTCGATCGCTCTCTGTCATCTCTCTCTACCCCTTTCCCAAACACAGCCATTTCCTTCCCTTGCTTTCTATCTTCTTCTCCCTTTTCTCCTTCCAATCTGACCCTCTCTCTTCCTCCCTCCTTCCCTTTCACTCTCTCGCCCCTCCCTCCCTTTCCTCCTCCCTCTCTCCCCTCCCCCTTTCCATCCCTCTCTTCTTCCTTCCATCTTTCTCTCCTTTACCATTTTCCTCACATTCCCACTCTCCTTCCCTCACTCTTTCTTTTGCACTGTACCTCATTCCCACTTTTCCTTCTTCCAGCCCGTCACCGTCTCTCTCTCTCTTTCCCTCACGCATTCCCACTCTCACTCCTTCCCTTTCTTCCCCTCACTCTCCCTTCCTCTTTCCCCCTCTTCGTCCTTCCATTTCCATCTCCCTCTCTCCTTCTCCATTCTCTCTCCTCTCCCGAATGATCTGGTTTTCACACCTCTCCCCCATTACATTTATCTTTTACCTCTTTTACCCTTCTTTGCGTCTCTCTTACCGTCTCTCTTTCACTCATCTCTCCTTCGTTCAGTTTCTCTCTTTTTAACTCGTACATTTCCTGTCATGCACATTTTTATTGTTTCTTTCCCTCTCTCCCTCCTTTCCTTTTTCACTCTCCCTCCTCTCCCCCTCTCCCTCCTCTCCCCCTCTCCCTCCTCTCTCCCCCTCTCCCTCCTCTCTCCCCCTCTCCCCCTCCATCTCCCTCTCTCACCCCTCCATCTCCCTCTCTCACCCTCCTCTCTCCCTCTCTCACCCCTCTCTCTCCCTCTCTCACCCTCCATCTCCCTCTCTCACCCTCCTCTCTCCCTCTCTCACCCCTCTCTCTCCCTCTCTCACCCTCCTCTCCCTTCCCTTCCATCTCCCTCTCTCACCCTCCTCTCCCCTCCCCTCCATCTCCCTCTCTCACCCTCCTCTCTCGATCCCTATCCCCGTCCTTGTTCATTTTTCCTGCCTCGCTTGCCTGCTACCTGTTGTTGCTCAGGAGGCCTGAGACAAATAACATCAGACCCATGTGCTCTGATTTTAAACTCCTCTCCTGCATGCTCACACTTCTCGAAACTCCGTCCCCCTCCTCTTCTTCCCACCCTGATCACGTACCTCCAAACCCTACAACTGATCAGGATGTCTTCTGCTTCTCCCTCAGCCTGCCACCCCTGCTGGGGCGTAGGCCACAGTCAGCAGCTCACTGGGCCAGTCTTTCAGTTTGAACCCAGGTGTAGGTCATCTTCAGAAATCCTTCCTTTCCCAGGGATGAGGTCTTTGGAGCTTCAGTTAACGTTTCTGTAGCTAGCCCCATGCCCAACTCTCTTCCTTTCACAGCCGGGATTGGGACCATCCAAGACCAAGACTTTCCTACCCTACAATTCCCATTTTCCACCACTGCCTGCCTGCCTTCAGCAGCCTGCACACCAAGATCCTCTGAAAACCCAGAGCTACAGACATGCAATAGAACTCCAAAGTCATCACCCTTGGGAGAGGAAGGGTCTTCGCTGAGAAGACTTGTGAGGTTGTGTTGTGAAAGCAGAAGCCACAGGCCAATCAACTTTGGCCTAGGACTGAGGCAAGCTTTTGTCGGCAGCCTACGTCCCAGTCGGGGTGATGGGCTTAGGAAACAGAGGAATTAATGGATTGGGTAAACAGATTATTTGCTGAGGATCAGAAAAGTGAAGAATTTATTAGGAGATGATTGGATTGGGTGAGTAGCTCTTTGAATGAAAATTTGATTGGGTGTGGATTGGATTGGTAAAGAATTTATTAGTTAAAGAATTTATTTGGAGATGATCGGATTGGGTGAGGAGTTCTTTGAATGAAGACTTAATTCGGTGCAGATTGGATTAGTGAGTAGTTCTCTGGATGAAGATTTGATTGCTGAAAATTGAATTGGTATATAGTTGATTTGGTGAAGATTGGATTGGGTAAAGTGTTTATTGGGTGAAGATCACACTGGATAAAGAGTTTATTGGGAGATGCTTGGATTAGGTTTTGAGTACAATGGATGAAGATGTGATTGAGTGAATATTAGATCGGGTGACGAGCTAATAAGGGGCAGAAGGGGGTAGAGCGAAGATCAATTGTGTGGAGTTAAGATTGAACACTGGTAGGCAGATGCAGTTTATTGGGTGAAGACTTTGGATCTTAGAGTAGGTTAAAGGGTTGACCGAAGAGCCGATACTCTGCTCTGCTGCTTTATGTTCTGTGTAACCATGTAACCATATAACAATAACAGCACGGAAACAGGCCATTTCGGCCCTTCCAGTCCATGCCGAACTCTTACCCTATCCTATTCCCACTGACCTGCACTCAGCCCATAACCCTCCATTCCTTTCCTGTCCATATATCTATCCAATTTAACTTTAAACGACAACATAGAACCTGCCTCAACCACTTCTGCTGGAAGCTCGTTCCACACAGCTACCACTCTCTGAGTAAAGTTCCCCCTCATGTTACCCCGAAACTTTTGTCCTCTAATTCTCAACCATGCCCTCTTGTTTGAATCTTCCCCACTCTCAATGGAAAAAGTTTTACCACATAACTCTATCAATCCCCTCATAATTTTAAACACCTCTATCAAGTCTCCCCTCAATCTTCTACGCTCCAAAGAATAAAGACCTAACTTGTTCAACCTTTCTCTGTAACTTAGGAGATGAAACCCAGGCAACATTTTAGTAAATCTCCTCCGTACTCTCTCAATTTTATTGGCATCCTTCCTATAATTTGGTGACCATAACTGTACACAATACTCCAGATTTGGCCTTACCAATGCCTTGTACAATTCCAACATTACATCCCAACTCCTATACTCAATGTTCTGATTAATAAAGGACAGCAAACCAAAAGCTTTCTTCACCACCCTATCCACATGAGATTCAATCTTCAGGGAGCTATGCACCATTAGTCCTAGGTCCCTCTGTTCTAAAGCATTCTTCAATGCCCTACCATTTACCATGTATGTCCTATTTTGATTAGTTCTACCAAAATGTAGCAAGATTGGATGGGCTTAAGGTCACATTGCATAAAGAAGAAAGGAGCTGGTGGGATTGGGTGAAGGAAGGAACAGGTGGGAAATATGTTGGATGAAGATTGGACTGAGGGAGCGCTGATCAAGAACATTTCCACTCTGACCTGAGGAGGGTGTTGGACATACCGCCCAACTAATCCTGGAGTAACGTGGAAGGAGGACAATCGAACGGTTAGAAAGGACAAGTGGCTGAAAGTTCTGATAACCCCGAGGATAAATTAAATGTACAGAAGGACATTTGTACATTGTAGTATTTTTAAATGACATCTATGAGGGCTCTTTCACTATATTAAATATGCAAATTGTGATAACTGGTAAACCAAATAGAATACTCAGAGGGACGTTTAGAGATGAAATAGATGGTAGAGTACATTAAATGTGAAAACAATGTATTGCATATCACAGCAGAATTACAACCAGCGATTCCTGAAGGAATTTCCCTGAATGGAGATCATGTAAAGAACCCATTTGAACTCTACGTCCTTCACCGTCTCTCCATTCCTCTGAGCTTCTCCAGAAAGCCCAGGATTCTTCGCTCCCTCAGTTTTGGTCCCCTGATCACCTCTGGCTGTTCATCCTTCCACAGACAGTGGCCGCGCCTTTGAATGTGACCCACACTGTGGAAAACAGTCCTTTTGGCCTTTTAGAGCCCCAGCTGACCATTGACCACCCATTTACACCCATCCATTTCATTCTCTCATTGACACAACTCCCTCACTCACACACCGGGGGTGGGGGGGGGGTGGAAGGAGGTTTACAGATGCCAATTAACCCTCTGAACCTACTCGAGCTGGGGTTGTGCGATGAAACGAGGGCACCCGGGCGAAACCCATGCGATCACGGGGAGAATGTGCAAACTCCACACACACACACACACACACACACACACACACACACACACGCACACGCAGACACACAAACACGTACACGTGCACGCACAGTGCTGGAGGTCGGGATCGAACCAGGATCTCGGGCGTCCTGAGGCAGAGGCTGTACCCACAGTGCTCCAGCCTGAGAGGGTGAAACTTTGCCGGAATACAGTCGGGAGGTTGTGTGTTCAATCCGTACTGCGGCGGATCAGCCTGGTGTTCCTGGAATAACAGCCCCACCACATGACATGAGCAGCATGTGTGGGATCTCTCATTATGTTCCTGGTCTTTTTCCAGCAGGTTTCTACATACACGTCCTTGACGTACAAGAGTCATTGATTCACTGAGTCACACAACACAAGAACAGACCAACACACATAAAAGGAGGAACTCAAGTTCAAGTTTATTGTCATCCAGCCGTGCACTTGTACACAGTTAAACAAAGCATCATTCCCCTGGGGCCAAGGTGCAGTCACACACTGCACATTTACCTTTCCTATCCGTATCCCTCTAAACCTTTCCTATCCGTGTACCTGTCCGTATCCCTCTAAACCTTTCCTATCCGTGTACCTGTCCGTATCCCTCCAAACGTTTCCTATCCGTGTACCTGTCCGTATCCCTCTGAACCTTTCCTATCCGTGTACCTGTCCATATCCCTCTAAACCTTTCCTATCCATGTACCTGTCCATATCCCTCTAAACCTTTCCTATCCGTGTACCTGTCCGTATCCCTCTAAACCTTTCCTATCCATGTACCCGTCCATATCCCTCTGAACCTTTCCTATCCGTGTACCTGTCCATATCCCTCTAAACCTTTCCTATCGGTGTACCTGTCCGTATCCCTCCAAACCTTCCCTATCGGTGTACCTGTCCATATCCCTCTAAACCTTTCCTATCTGTGTACCTGTCCATATCCCTCCAAACCTTTCCTATCTGTGTACCTGTCCATATCCCTCTAAACCTTTCCTATCCGTGTACCTGTCCGTATCCCTCTAAACCTTTCCTATCCATGTACCTGTCCGTATCCCTCTAAACCTTTCCTCTCCGTGTACCCGTCCGTATCCCTCTAATCCTTTCCTATCCGTGTACCTGTCCGCATCCCTCTAAACCTTTCCTATCCGTGTACCTGTCCAAGTGCCTTTTAAATGTTGTTAATGTACCTGCCGCAATCACTTCCTCTGGCAGCTCGTTCCATAGACCGACCACCATCTGAGTGAAGAAGTTGCCCTTCAGTTTCCTGTTTAATCTCTGCACTCTCACTTTCAACCTGTGCCCTTTAGTTTTTGATTCCCGAACCCTGGGGAATCAAACCCCCACGCCCACAAGTCAGCAGCCCTCGCCAGGCGTCTCTGGGATGCAGGGAGAGACCGGAACATGCAGTCACAGGGAGAACCCACAAACTCCTTATTGGCAACAGCAGGAATCGAACCCCAATCTTACAGCTGCTGCTGGAAGGTGTCACTCCAGCTGCTACACTACCGCGTCGCCCTGTTAGAGGAAAGACAGCAGAGGAGATTTACAAGTCAGTTGTCAGGACTCGAGGGTCTGAGTTACAGGGAGGGGTAGGGCGGGATGGGACTTTATTCCCTGGAGTGTAGGGGACTGAGGGGTGAATTTATAGAGGTGTATAAAATCATGAGGGGCAAAGATACGGTGAATGCACATATGATTTTAAGGTGCTTGGAAGTAGGTACAGAGGAGATGTCAGGGGTAAATTTTTTATGCAGAGAGTGGTCAGTGTGTGGAATGGGCTGCCGGCAACAGTGGTGGAGGCAGATACAATAGGGTCTT
Source organism: Mobula birostris (assembly GCF_030028105.1). NCBI lineage: Eukaryota > Metazoa > Chordata > Chondrichthyes > Myliobatiformes > Myliobatidae > Mobula > Mobula birostris. Next base: position 6,054,035 of record NC_092371.1, on the reverse strand, counting down.
TTAAGAGACTCCTGGACAGGTACATGGAGCTCAGAAAAATAGAGGGCTATGGGTAACCCTAGGTAATTTCTTAGGTAAGGACATGTTTGGCACAGCTTTGTGGGCCGAAGGGCCTGTATTGTGCTGTAGGTTTTCCATGTTTCTATGTTCTAAGTCATTCCTTCTCTTATAGACGCTCCAGCAACACCCCCCACCCCCCCCCGACCAAAAACTGGGACTCCTGCCCCAACATCTTCCACTGCGAAGCAGGGGGCTGTGATCTTGCCTCTTATATGCACAGGCCAGGGTGTGCTTCACAAAAAGCTAAGAGCAGCAGTTCAAATCTCAGGGAGGAGGGAACATTGAAGAACTGCGAGCAGTGGCCTGGGGAATTTGCAGCATCTCAGAGGATAAAAGGTTTCAGAAACAAGATGATCCAGGGTTTTAATAACAAGCGTGAGATCGATAAGTTGCAGTTCAGAACATGATTTGATTTGGATGTGAGGCAGAGGATTGTAGATCGCTGGTTACAAATGAGGGAGAGCTGGTGTGGAGATAAATTAAGAGATTTATGGAGGTGTAGAAGGTGCTAGCTTGGATGTTGGGTTGTTAACTGGTGCTCTAGAGGTAGATACACTGTGAGGGGCAGTGAGTTAAACACATTCCTGCCCAGGGAAACACTCCTACAGCACTGACTCTCCCCACTCCCTCTGAATTCCCCTCCTTCTAGCCCACTGACATTCTCCCTTATCATCAACTCTTCCCCACATGAATACAATCACACAGCCCATGGACATACACACCCTACTCACTGAATCCCCTCCCACAGCCTACATACACTCTCACTGAATGACATCCCTTAGCCCACGGACTGTCTCACGGTGGTGTCTGAAAAGAGGATGCTGTCCAAGTTGCATGCCATCTTGGTCAATGTCTCCCATCCACTACATAACGTACTGGTTGGGCACAGGAGTACGTTCAGCCAGAGACTCATTCCACCGAGATGCAGCACAGAGCGTCATAGGAAGTCATTCCTGCCTGTGGCCATCAAACTTTACAACTCCTCCCTTGGAGGGTCAGACCCTCTGAGCCAGTAGGCTGGTCCTGGACTTATTTCATAATTTCCTGGCATAATTTACATATTACTATTTAACTATTTATGGTTTTATTACTATTTATTATTTATGGTGCAATTGTAACGAAAACCAGTTTCCCCCGGGATCAATAAAGTATGACTATGACTATGACTATGACTGCTACTGACTCTCCCCGTGCCCTGTGAGTGCCCTCCAAATGCCCGCAGACTCTCTCCCCATCTCAATCACCCCTTTCACCGTCTCCCTCCCCACTCACTGAACCTCATTCCACAGCCCACAGCCATTCTCCCCCATCTTTGACTCTCCCCCACCCACTAAATCCCCTCCCACAGCCCACACCCTCCCCCATCACTAATTCCTCTCCACTGACTGAATGCTGCCCAGTGAGTATTGGAATTGACAGTATCTAGCTGCAGGGAGCCAGCAGGTTCCAGATGGGTTGAATGGCCTGTGTTTAATAATTCGGTGCATCATCTAGAAGGGCCAAGTGTGAACTCTTCTTCTCAGCCAATGGACAAGTGCCTTTGAAGAGCAACGTGTCCACCCAAGGACACTTCCATCCTGCTCCTTGTAAAAAGATAACATGAATACAGTACTGTGTAAAATTCCCACTTGGATATCCTTCTCCAGAAGGATTGTCTGCTCTGGTTTAGGGAACAGATTAATCCTTCGGAAATGAATTATTGATAAGTTTGTTATTTGTGTGTGTTGCTTCGACCGAGAGACTGGCGAGGGGAGCTTAAAGGTGTTGGGCAGACGCCAGGAGGGATTTGCATTGAAAGTGGGGACAGTGTCAATACGCTTCTGCAAGACAACACTCTTCTCTCCTCCAATTCACCCTCCCTCCACCTCCACTCCCTGTCTAGTTCGCTCCTTTCTACATCCTTGCAATCTCACACCTCCAGTCCCTCTATCTCTCCTCTCTGTGAGAGTTTCCTCACAATCTTCCTCTTTCCAAGACATTGGGTGTATCTAAGGCGGTGGTTCATAGGGTCCTGATTAGCAAGGGTGTCAAAGCTTATGGGGGAGAAGGTAGAAAAGTGAGGTTGAGAGGATAATCATATAACCATATAACAATTACAGCACGGAAACAGGCCATCTCGGCCCTTCTAGTCCGTGCCAAACTCTTACTCTCACCTAGTCCCACCGACCTGCACTCAGCCCATAATCTTCTATTCCTTTCCTGTCCATTTCGCTGTCCAATTTAACTTTAAATGACAACATCGAACCTACCTCAACCAATTCTGTTGGAAGCTCGTTCCACACAGCTACCACTCTCTGAGTAAAGAAGTTCTCCCTCATGTTACCCCTAAACTTTTGTCCTCTAATTCTCAACCCATGCCCTCTTGTTTGAATCTTCCCCACTCTCAATGGAAAAAGTCTAACCACATCAACTCTATCAATCCCCCTCATAATTTTAAACACCTCTATCAAGTCCCCCACCAACCTTCTACGCTCCAAAGAATAAAGACCTAACTTGCTCAACCTTTCTCTGTAACTTAGGAGATGAAACCCAGGCAACATTTTAGTAAACCTCCTGTGTACTCTCTTAATTTTATTGACATCTTTCCTATAATTCGGTGACCAGAACTGTACACAATACTCCAGATTTGGCCTTACCAATGCCTTATACAAATCCAACATTACATCCCAACCCCTATACTCAATGCTCTGATTAATAAAGGACAGCAATCCAAAAGCTTTCTTCACCACCCTATCCACATGAGATTCCATCTTCAGGGAACTATGCACCATTATTCCTCGATCCCTCTGTTCTAAAGCATCCTTTAATGTCCTACCACTTACCATGTATGTCCTATTTTGATTAGTCCTACCGAAATGTAGCACCTCACATTTTTCAGCATTAAACTCCATCTGCCATCTTTCAGCCCACTCTTCTAACTGTCCTAAATCTCTCTGCAAGTTTTGAAAACCTACTTCATTATCCACAACGCCACCTATCTTAGTATCATCTGCATACTTACTAATCCAATTTACCACCCCATCATCCAGATCATTAATATACATTACAAACAATATTGGACCCAGTACAGATCCCTGAGGCACACCGCTACACACCGTCCTCCAATCTGACACACAGTTATCCACCACTACTCTCTGGCGTCTCCCATCCAGCTACTGCTGAATCCATTTTACTACTTCCATATTAATGCCTAACAATTGAACCTTCCTAACTAACCTTCCGTGTGGAACCTTGTCAAAGGCCTTACTGACGTCCATATAGACAACATCCACTGCTTTACCCTCGTCAACTTTCTTAGTAACCTCATCAAAAAATTCAATAAGATTTGTCAAACATGACCTTCCACGCACAAATCCATGTTGACTGTTCCTAATCAGACCCTGTCTATCCAGAAAATTATATATACCATCTCTAAGAATACTTTCCATCAATTTACCCACCACTGACGTCAAACTCACAGGCCGATAATTGCCGGGATTACTCTTAGAACCCTTTTTAAACAATGGAACGACATGAACAATACGCCAATCCTCCGGCACCATCCCCGTTTCTAATGACATTTGAAATATTTCTGTCAGAGCCCCTGTTATTTCTACACTAACTTCCCTCAAGGTCCTAGGGAATATCTTGTCTGGACCCGGAGACTTATCCACTTTTATATTCCTTAAAAGTGTCAGTCAGTACTTCCTCTTCTTTAATTGTCATACTTTCCATAACTACCCTTCTTGTTTCCTTTACCTTACACAATTCAATATCCTTCTCCTTAGTGAATACCGAAGAAAAGAAATTGTTCAAAATCTCCCCCATCTCTTTTGGCTCCGCACATAGCCATCCGCTCTGATTCTCCAAGGGACCAATTTTATCCCTCACTATCCTTTTGCCACTAACATAACTGTAGAAACCCTTTGGATTTATTTTCAACTTACTTGCCGAAGCAGCCTTGTATCTTCTTTTAGCTTTTCTAATTTCTTTCTTAAGATTCTTTTTACATTCTTTATATTCCTTGAGTACCTCATTAACTCCAAGCTGCCTATATTTGTTGAAGATCTCTCTCTTTTTCTGAACCAAGTTTCTAATATCTCTTGAAAAATATGGCTCTCTCAAACTTTTAACCTTTCCTTTCAACCTAACAGGAACATAAAAATTCTGAACCCTCAAAATTTCACCTTTAAATGACCTCCATTTCTCTGTTACATCCTTCCCATAAAACAAATTTTCTCAATCCACTCCTTCTAAATCCTTTCGCATCTCCTCAAGGTTAGCCTTTCTCCAATCAAAAATCTCATTCCTAGGTCCAGTCCTATCCTTCTCCATAATTACATTGAAACTAGTGGTATTGTGATCACCGGACCCGAAGTGCTCCCCAACAAATACCTCCGTCACCCGCCCTGTCTCATTCCCTAACAGGAGATCCAACACTGTCCCTTCTCTAGTTGGTACCGCTATGTATTGCTTCAAAAAACTATCTTGCACACATTTTACAAACTCCAAACCATCCAGTCCTTTTACAGAATGGGCTTTCCAGTCTATATGTGGAAAATTAAAATCTCCCACAACCTTGTGCTTATGACAAATATCTGCTATCTCCTCACAAATTTGCTCCTCCAGTTCTCAGTCCCCATTAGGTGGTCTATAATACACCCCTATAAGCGTCACCACACCTTTCCTGTTCCTCAATTCCACTCAAATAGCCTCCCTGGACGAGTCCACTAATCTATCCTGCCAGAGCACCGCTGTTATATTTTCCCTGACAAACAATGCAACACCTCCCCCCTCTTGCCCCTCCTATTCTATCACACCTGAATCCTGGAATATTTAGTTGCCAATCACACCCCTCCTGCAACCACGTTTCACTAATAGCTACAACATCATATTTCCAGGTATCAATCAGCTATGATGAATTAGCAGAGCAATTTTGATGGGCTGAATGGCCCAATTTGGCTCCTATGTCCCAGGGTCTCTCCCTTGCTCCTCTATGAATCTCCTTCACTTGAGCTCACTCACACCCTCACACATATGAACACGGTCAAATTCACATTCCCTCTGCCTCAAACACTCTTTCACCTTTGTCCTTCTCACTATCTAACACACACTCTCATTCCCTCTTTCTCCAATCCCATGAAATCTAATCACTCTCACATCATTCTTCACTCTCCCCCTCTCTAATCTCAATCTCTTGAGCTGAATGTATCTCTCCCTAACTACATCACATCTCTGTGCGATCCCATTCACTCCAACAGACCACCACAAATCTCACTGATACTCTCTCCATCTCCAATCAACGCATATCTCCCTTTCTTCAAAAAATTCCTTCCTTTCCACACTCAATAAACAGTAATTTGGCAAATCCACAGTGACCTTCACCCTGAATAAACAGTGACTCTGTACAGTTACACAGTGAGTGACCCTCACCCTGAATAAACAGTGACTCTGTACAGTTACACAGTGAGTGACCCTCACCCTGAATAAACAGTAACTCTGTACAGTTACACAGTGAGTGACCCTCACCCTGAATAAACAGTGAATATATACTGTTACACAAAGACCATCACACAGAAAAGGCAGTCTCTCTCTCTCTACAGTTACAGAGTGAATCTCACCCTGAATAAACAGTGACTCTGTACAGGTACACATTGACTCTCACACTGAATAAACAGTGCCTCTGTACAGTTACAATCTGAACCTCACCTTGAATAAGCAGTGACTCTGTACAGTTACAGAGTGACGTCACCCTGAATAAAGGTAGGTCAAATAAAGGAACAGCAGTTATAATGGGTGACTTCAATCTACATGTAGATTGGGTGAACCAAATTGGTAAGGGTGCTGAGGAAGAGGATTTCTTGGAATGTATGCGGGATGGTTTTTTGAACCAACATGTCGAGGAACCAACTAGAGAGCAGGCTATTCTGGACTGGGTTTTGAGCAATGAGGAAGGGTTAATTAGCAATCTTGTCGTGAGAGGCCCTTTGGGTAAGAGTGACCATAATATGGTGGAATTCTTCATTAAGATGGAGAGTGACATAGTTAATTCAGAAACAAAGGTTCTGAACTGAAAGAGGGGTAACTTTGAAGGTATGAGACATGAATTAGCTAAGATAGACTGGCAAATGACACTTAAAGGATTGACGGTGGATATGCAATGGCAAGCATTTAAAGATTGCATGGATGAACTACAACAATTGTTCATCCCAGTTTGGCAAAAGAATAAATCAAGGAAGGTAGTGCACCCGTGGCTGACAAGAGAAATTAGGGATAGTATCAATTCCAAAGAAGCAGCATACAAATTAGCCAGAGAAAGTGGCTCACCTGAGGACTGGGAGAAATTCAGAGTTCAGCAGAGGAGGACAAAGGGCTTAATTAGGAAGGGGAAAAAAGATTATGAGAGAAAACTGGCAGGGAACATAAAAACTGACTGTAAAAGCTTTTATAGATATGTAAAAAGAAAAAGACTGGTAAAGACAAATGTAGGTCCCCTACAGACAGAAACAGGTGAATTGATTATGGGGAGCAAGGACATGGCAGACCAATTGAATAATTACTTTGGTTCTGTCTTCACTAAGGAGGACATAAATAATCTTCCAGAAATAGTAGGGGACAGAGGGTCCAGTGAGATGGAGGAACTGAGCGAAATACTTGTTAGTAGGGAAGTGGTGTTAGGTAAATTGAAGGGATTGAAGGCAGATAAATCCCCAGGGCCAGATGGTCTGCATCCTAGAGTGCTTAAGGAAGTAGCCCAAGAAATAGTGGATGCATTAGTGATAATTTTTCAAAACTCGTTAGATTCTGGACTAGTTCCTGAGGATTGGAGGGTGGCTAATGTAACCCCACTTTTTAAAAAAGGAGGGAGAGAGAAACCGGGGAGTTATAGACCAGTTAGCCTAATGTCGGTGGTGGGGAAACTGCTGGAGTCAGTTATCAAAGACGTGATAACAGCACATTTGGAAAGCGGTGAAGTCATCGGACAAAGTCAGCATGGATTTGTGAAGGGAAAATCATGTCTGACGAATCTCATTGAATTTTTTGAGGATGTAACTAGTAGAGTGGATAGGGGAGAACCAGTGGATGTGGTATATTTGGATTTTCAAAAGGCTTTTGACAAGGTCCCACACAGGAGATTAGTATGCAAACTTAAAGCACATGGTATTGGGGGTAAGGTATTGATGTGGATGGAGAATTGGTTAGCAGACAGGAAGCAAAGAGTGGGAATAAACGGGACCTTTTCAGAATGGCAGGCGGTGACTAGTGGGGTACTGCAAGGCTCAGTGCTGGGACCCCAGTTGTTTACAATATATATTAATGACTTGGATGAGGGAATTAAATGCAGCATCTCCAAGTTTGCGGATGACACGAAGCTGGGTGGCAGTGTTAGCTGTGAGGAGGATGCTAAGAGGATGCAGAGTGACTTGGATAGGTTGGGTGAGTGGGCAAATTCATGGCAGATGCAATTTAATGTGGATAAATGTGAAGTTATCCACTTTGGTAGCAAAAATAGGAAAACAGATTATTATCTGAATGGTGGCCGATTAGGAAAAGGAGAGGTGCAACGAGACCTGGGTGTCATTATACACCAGTCATTGAAAGTGGGCATGCAGGTACAGCAGGCGGTGAAAAAGGCGAATGGTATGCTGGCATTTATAGCGAGAGGATTTGAGTACAGGAGCAGGGAGGTACTACTGCAGTTGTACAAGGCCTTGGTGAGACCACACCTGGAGTATTGTGTGCAGTTTTGGTCCCCTAATCTGAGGAAAGACGTCCTTGCCATAGAGGGAGTACAAAGAAGGTTCACCAGATTGATTCCTGGGATGGCAGGACTTTCATATGAAGAAAGACTGGATGAACTGGGCTTGTACTCATTGGAATTTAGAAGATTGAGGGGGGATCTGATTGAAACGTATAAAATCCTAAAGGGATTGGACAGGCTAGATGCAAGAAGATTGTTCCCGATGTTGGGGAAGTCCAGAACGAGGGGTCACAGTTTGAGGATAAAGGGGAAGCCTTTTAGGACCGAGATTAGGAAAAACTTCTTCACTCAGAGAGTGGTGAATCTGTGGAATTCTCTGCCACAGGAAGCAGTTGAGGCCAGTACATTGGCTATATTTAAGAGGGAGTTAGATATGGCCCTTGTGGCTACGGGGGTCAGGGGGTATGGAGGGAAGGCTGGGGCGGGGTTCTGAGTTGGATGATCAGCCATGATCATAATAAATGGCGGTGCAGGCTCGAAGGGCCGAATGGCCTACTCCTGCACCTATTTTCTATGTTTTCTATGTTTAAATATGATGACAAAATATAGTACTAATGGTAAGGCTCTGGGCAGTGTGGAGGATCAGAGGGATCTTGGAGTCTGAGTTCATAGGACACTCAAAGCTGCTGTGCAGGTTGACTCTGTGGTTAAGAAGGCCTAATGTGCATTGGCCTTCATCAATTGTGGGATTGGGTTTAGGAGCCGAGAGGTAATGTTGCAGCTATATAGGACCCTGGTCAGACCCCACTTGGAGTACTGTGCTCAGTTCTGGTTGCCTCACTACAGGAAGGATGTGGAAACCATAGAAAGGGTGCAGAGGAGATTTATGAGCATGTTGCCTGGATTGGGGAGCTTTGCTTATGAGAATAGGTTGAGTGACCTCGGTCCTTTCTCCTTGCAGTGATGGAGGAGGAGAAGTGACCTGATAGAGTTGTATACAATGATGAGAGGCATTGATTGTGTGGATAGTCAGAGACTTTTTCCCAGGTTGAAAGGGCTAGCACCAGAGGGCACAGTTTTAAGGTGCTTGGAAGCAGGTGCAGAGGAGATGTCAGGGGGAAGTTTTTTATGCAGAGGGTGGTGACTGTGTGGAATGGGCTGCCGGCAACGGTGGTGGAGGCAGATACAATGGGATCTTTTAAGAGACTCCTGGACAGGTACATGGAGCTCAAAAAAATAGAGGGCTATGGGTAACTTTAGGTAATTTCTAAGGTAAGGACATGTTTGGTACAGCTTTGTGGGCCGAAGGGCCTGTATTGTGTTGTATGTTTTGTATGTTTCTATGTTTCTAACATTTACTCTGTACAGTTACACAGTGACTCTCACCATGAAGAAACGGTGACTCTGTACAGTTACACAGTGACTCTCACCATGAATAAACAGTTTCACTGTACAGTTACACAGTGACTCTCACCATGAAGAAACGGTGACTCTGTACAGTTACAGTGAGTAACCGACACCCTCAATTAACATTGACGCCATACAGTATCAATGAAAATCTCACCCGGAATAAACAGTAACTATACAGTATACAGATACACAACGACCATCACCCTGAAAAGACAGTGTACCTCTGCAGTTACACACTGAACTTCACCCTGAATAAACAGTGACTCTGTATAGTTACACAGTGAATTTCACCCTGACTGGGCAGTGACTCTGTACAGTTACACAGTGACCCCAACTCTGAATAAACAGTGACTCTGTAGAGTTACACAGTGACCCTCACCCTGAATAAACAGTGACTCTGTAGAGTTACACAGTGACCCTCACCCTGAATAAATAGTGACTCTGTATAGTTACACAGTGAGTGACCCTCACCCTGAATAAACAGTGACTCTGTACAGTTACACAGTGACCCTCACCCTGAATAAATAGTGACTCTGTACAATTACACAGTGACCCTCACCCTGAATAAACAGTGACTCTGTACAGTTACACCGTGACCCTCACCCTGAATAAATAGTGACTCTGTACAGTTACACAGTGACCCTCACCCTGAATAAACAGTGACTCTGTACAGTTACACAGTGACCCTCACCCTGAATAAACAGTGACACTGTACAGTTACACAGTGACCCCAACTCTGAATAAACAGTGACTCTGTAGAGTTACACAGTGACCCTCACCCTGAATAAACAGTGACTCTGTACAGTTACACAGTGACCCTCACCCTGAATAAACAGTGACTCTGTACAGTTACACAGTGACCCTCATCCTGAATAAACAGTGACTCTGTACAGTTACACAGTGACCCTCACCCTGAATAAATAGTGACTCTGTACAGTTACACAGTGACCCTCACCCTGAATAAATAGTGACTCTGTACAGTTACACAATGAACATCACACTTAATGAAAGTGGACACTGTAAAGTTACACAGTGACCCTCACCCTGAATAAACAGTGACTCTGTACAGTTACACAGTGACCCTCACCCTAAATAAACAGTGACTCTGTACAGTTACACAGTGAGTGTCCCTCACCCTGAATAAACAGTGACTTTGTACAGTTACACAGTGACCCTCATCCTGAATAAACAGTGACTCTGTACAGTTACACACTGACCCTCATCCAGAATAAACAGTGACTCTGTACAGTTACACAGTGACGCTCATCCTGAATAAACAGTGACTGTAACCAGTTACACAGTAAGTAATCTTCAACCCGAATATACAGTGTTTCCGTACAGTTAAACACTGACCACCCAAATTAAACAATGACTCTATACTGTTACATACCATACCCTGAATGAAGAGTAACTCCGTGCGGTTACACAGTGAAAGTCACACTTAATGAAAGTGGACACTGTAAAGTTACACAGTGACCCTCACCCTGAATAAACAGTGACTCTGTAGAGTTACACAGTGACCCTCATCCAGAATAAACAGTGACTTTCTATAGTTACACCGTGAGTAAACCTCACACTGAATAAACAGTGACTCTATACAGTTACACAGTGAGTGACCCTCACCCTGAATAAACTGTGACTCTGTACAGTTACACAGTGAGTGACCCTCACCCTGAATAAACAGTGACTCTGTACAGTTACACAGTGACCCTCACCCTGAATAAACAGTGACTCTGTACAGTTACACACTGACCCTCACCCTGAATAAACAGTGACTCTGTATAGTTACACAGTGAGTGACCCTCACCCTGAATAAACAGTGACTCTGTATAGTTACACAGTGACCCTCATCCTGAATAAACAGTGACTCTGTGTAGTTACACAGTGAGTGACCCTCACCCTGAATAAACAGTGACTCTGTACAGTTACACAGTGAGTGACCCTCACCCTGAATAAACAGTGACTCTGTACAGTTACACAGTGAGTGATCCTCACCCTGAATAAACAGTGACTCAGTTCAGTTACACAGCGACTCTGTACAATTACACAGAAAATCCAACCCTGAATAAACACTGACTATGTACAGTTACACAAAGACCATCAGCCTGAAAAGACAATTTCTCTACGCAGTTACACTCTGAACTTCACCCTGAATAGTCGGTAACTCTGTACAGTTATACAGTGATCCATACTCTAAATAAACAGTGACTCTGTACAATTACACAGTGACCCTCACCCTGAATAAGCAGTGACTCTGTACAATTACACAGTGACCCTCACCCTGAATAAGCAGTGACTCTGTACAGTTACACAGTGAGTGACCCTCACCCTGAATAAACAGTGACTCTGTATAGTTACACAGTGAGTGACCCTCACCCTCAATAAACAGTGACTCTGTACAGTTACACAGTGACCCTCACCCTGAATAAACAGTGACTCTGTACAGTTACACAGTGAGTGACCCTCACCCTGAATAAACAGTGACTCTGTATAGTTACACAGTGAGTGACCCTCACCCTGAATAAACAGTGACTCTGTATAGTTACACAGTGAGTGACCCTCACCCTCAATAAACAGTGACTCTGTACAGTTACACAGTGAGTGACTCTCACCCTGAATAAACAGTGACTCTGTATAGTTACACAGTGAGTGACCCTCACCCTCAATAAACAGTGACTCTGTACAGTTACACAGTGAGTGACTCTCACCCTGAATAAACAGTGACTCTGTATAGTTACACAGTGAGTGACCCTCACCCTCAATAAACAGTGACTCTGTACAGTTACACAGTGAGTGACCCTTACCCTGAATAAACAGTGACTCTGTACAGTTTCACAGTGACCCTCACCCTGAATAAACAGTGACTCTGTACAGTTACACACTGACCCTCACCCTGAATAAACAGTGACTCTGTACAGTTACACAGTGACACTCACCCTGAATAAACAGTGACTCTGTACAGTTACACAGTGAGTGACCCTCACCCTGAATAAACAGTGACTCTGTACAGTTACACAGTGAGTGATCCTCACCCTTAATAAACAGTGACTCAGTTCAGTTATACAGCGACTCTGTACAATTACACAGAAAATCCAACCCTGAATAAACACTAACTATGTACAGTTACACAAAGACCATCAGCCTGAAAGGACAATTTTCCTACACAGTTACACTCTGACCTTCACCCTGAATAGTCAGTAACTCTGTACAGTTATACAGTGATCCATACTCTAAATAAGCAGTGACTCTGTACAATTACACAGTGACCCTCACCCTGAATAAACAGTGACTCTGTACAGTTTCACAGTGACCCTCACCCTGAATAAACAGTGACTCTGTACAGTTACACAGTGACCCTCACCCTGAATAAACAGTGACTCTGTATAGTTACACAGTGAGTGACCCTCACCCTCAATAAACAGTGACTCTGTACAGTTACACAGTGACCCTCACCCTGAATAAACAGTGACTCTGTACAGTTACACAGTGAGTGACCCTCACCCTGAATAAACAGTGACTCTGTATAGTTACACAGTGAGTGACCCTCACCCTCAATAAACAGTGGCTCTGTACAGTTACACAGTGACCCTCACCCTGAATAAACAGTGACTCTGTACAGTTACACAGTGAGTGACCCTCACCCTGAATAAACAGTGACTCTGTATAGTTACACAGTAAGTGACCCTCACCCTGAATAAACAGTGACTCTGTATAGTTACACAGTGAGTGACCCTCACCCTCAATAAACAGTGACTCTGTACAGTTACACAGTGAGTGACTCTCACCCTGAATAAACAGTGACTCTGTATAGTTACACAGTGAGTGACCCTCACCCTCAATAAACAGTGACTCTGTACAGTTACACAGTGAGTGACCCTTACCCTGAATAAACAGTGACTCTGTACAGTTTCACAGTGACCCTCACCCTGAATAAACAGTGACTCTGTACAGTTACACACTGACCCTCACCCTGAATAAACAGTGACTCTGTACAGTTACACAGTGACACTCACCCTGAATAAACAGTGACTCTGTACAGTTACACAGTGAGTGACCCTCACCCTGAATAAACAGTGACTCTGTACAGTTACACAGTGAGTGATCCTCACCCTTAATAAACAGTGACTCAGTTCAGTTATACAGCGACTCTGTACAATTACACAGAAAATCCAACCCTGAATAAACACTAACTATGTACAGTTACACAAAGACCATCAGCCTGAAAGGACAATTTTCCTACACAGTTACACTCTGACCTTCACCCTGAATAGTCAGTAACTCTGTACAGTTATACAGTGATCCATACTCTAAATAAGCAGTGACTCTGTACAATTACACAGTGACCCTCACCCTGAATAAACAGTGACTCTGTATAGTTTCACAGTGACCCTCACCCTGAATAAACAGTGACTCTGTACAGTTACACAGTGACCCTCACCCTGAATAAACAGTGACTCTGTACAGTTACACTGTGAGTGACCCTCACCCTGAATAAACAGTGACTCTGTACAGTTACACTGTGAGTGATCCTCACCCTGAATAAACAGTGACTCAGTTCAGTTATACAGCGACTCTGTACAATTACACAGAAAATCCAACCCTGAATAAACACTGACTATGTACAGTTACACAAAGACCATCAGCCTGAAAGGACAATTTCTCTACACAGTTACACTCTGACCTTCACCCTGAATAGTCAGTAGCTCTGTACAGTTATACAGTGATCCATACTCTAAATAAACAGTGACTCTGTACAATTACACAGTGACCCTCACCCTGAATAAACAGTGACTCTGTACAGTTACACAGTGACTGACCCTCACCTTGAATAAACAGTGACTCTGTACAGTTACACAGTGACTGACCCTCACCTTGAATAAACAGTGACTCTGTACAGTTACACTGTGACCCTCACCCTGAATAAACAATGAACCTGTACTGTGGCCCTGTATGTGGTTTCTTGTGATAAATTCATGTTTGATTCAGGGTGATGTGCACAGACTCTCTGAGTTCCAGCTTTCTCCTCCCTCCATTCCCTAGCCTGCCCCATACTCTCCCCGATTACTGCTGCCCCTGTTGTATTTCCAATCACTGTGCCCGCTGCACTTGGATCCCACCCCACCACCACCACTGGCTCCTACCTCTCCTGTCATACTGCCACATTCCCAAAGGTGAGAAGAAATTCCCTGGCAGGTCCATTCCATGGGAAAGTGCAGAACTGTGGAGGATGTAGGGAAGAGGGAATGGGATAGATATTGTGCAGTGCCTCAGGGTATATCAAAAGCTTACCTCTGTAGTTACAGTGATTCTGACAGTCGTCAGTGAGTGTAACCAAATCCGCACGCTGTTAACAATCAGTTATTCTCTGTACCTCACCCCCAAACCCCCAGATTAGACTCAGACTGTCACCCATTCCCGGTTTACTGTATATACACCCTGATCCCCTGCGCTGTAGGGGTGCCGATGAGAAAGGAGCTCTGCACTGTGGAAGGAGTGACGTGGAGGGAGCGATGTGCTGCAGGGCTGGGAGGGGTGGTGGGGAGGGGAAGTGAGGAGGGAGTGAGGGGTTGGAGTCAGTGACGAGAGATCACCATGATTTATGTCGTACACATAATTGTCTTGCGTGCTAAGCCAGTATCCCCACCCTCTCTCTCAGGCAGACTGAGTGTTGTTAACAGGTGCTTACACCTTGGTCCCAGGAGCAATTCCCCAAGCAACCTCTGGGTAAGCTGATAGGGGTTATTACCGCAAACCATCAAGACTGTTACACAACCCCAGCCACACATTAGTGGGTGTGTTGGCCCAGGGGGGTAATTCTTGTACTCAGTGTCCATTTCTGTACAGATGTTAGAGGCAGATGATGTCAGGAAAAGGAGAAACATCTTCCACTTTGCTGATATAATGTGTCAGGGTGTGGTGTGTGTGTGTGTGTGTGTGTTTGTGTGTCTGTGTGTGCGCGTCTGCTTGCGTCTGTGTGTGTGTGGTGTGTATATGTGTGGAGGGGTGTATATATGTGAGGGGTGTATATGTGTGGGGGGTGTATGTGTGTGGGGGGTGTATGTGTGTGTGGGGTATATGTGTGCGTGTGTGGTGTATGTGTGTGTGTGTGAGGGGTGTGTATGTGTGTGTGAGGGATGTATGTGTGTGTGGTGGGGTATATGTGTGTGTGGGGGATGTATGTGTGTATGTGGGGGAGTGTGTGTGTGGGGGGTTTATGTGTGTGTGTGGGGTGTATATGTGTGTGGGCGGAGTATGTGTGTGTGGGGTGTATATGTGTGTGTGTGGGGGGAGTATGTGTGTATGATGGATGTGTGTGAGGGTCTGCGTGTATATGTGTATGTGGGGTGAGTATGTGTGTGGGGGGTTTATGTGGGTGTGTGGAGTGTATATGTGTGTGGGAGGAGCATGTGTGTGTGGGGTGTATATGTGTGTGTGTGTGGGGGGTGTATATGTGTGTGGGAGGAGCATGTGTGTGTGGGGTGTATATGTGTGTGGGGGGAGTATGTGTGTGTGGGGTGTATATGTGTGTGTGTGGGGGGAGTATGTGTGTATGATGGATGTGTGTGAGGGTCTGCGTGTATATGTGTATGTGGGGGGAGTATGTGTGTGGGGGTTATATGTGTGTGTGGGGGGTGTATGTGTGTGTGGGGTGTATATGTGTGTGTAGGGTGTATATGTGTGGGGGATGTATGTGTGTATGTGGGGGGAGTATGTGTGTGGGGGGTTTATGTGTGTGTGTGGGCGGAGTATGTGTGTGTGGGGTGTATATGTGTGTGGGGGGTGTATGTGTGTATGATGGATGTGTGTGAGGGTCTGCGTGTATATGTGTGTGCGGGGGGTGTATGATATATATGTGTGTGTTTGTCTGCTTGTGTGAGCAGAGCCGTCGCCTCCGCGCACGCTGGTGTGCGATGGAGCGCGCGGACGCCGTGCCCGCGCAGCAGCCCCTCTCCCTCCCTCTGGCGTGCGCGCGCCGGCTCGGGAGCGCGCCGCGCTGCGCCGGGAAGCTGGAATCGCTGGGAGCCCGCGCCGTCTGTCAGATCGCTGCCCTCGGTCCGGGAGCAGCCGGTCCCGCAGCTGCCCAGGGGCGCAGCCCGGTGCACGGATCTGCTCACCGGTCGCGGGAGGAGGCAGAGGCGGAAGCGGAGGACGGGGACTCCACCAACATGTCCCTGGTCTTTGGATTGCTGGCGGTCAGCGGGATCCTCCTAACTCTCTCCCGGTCCATTCGGTGCAACCGGCACTCAGTCCACTGGAACAGCAGCAACGCGCAGTAAGTCCATGTTTGTGCCAGAGGGAGGGAGGGAGGAGAGGAGAAGGAGGGATGGGGAGAGGAGAGGGAAGGGGGGGCGGGAATCCGGCAGAGGGATGGGAGTGGTGAGGGGAAGAGCGCGGGGAAGGTAGGGAGAGGGGTAGGGAGAGGGATGCAGGGAGAAAAGGGGAAGAGAGGGGGTAGACAGGCAGAGGGATGGGGAAAAGAGGGGTAAAGAGAGGGGCAAGAGAGGGTGGGAGGAGAGGGGAAGAGTGATGGAGACAGAGGCATGAGGAGTGGAGGGAGAGAAGGTTGTAGAGTGATGGAAGGGGTATGGGGAGAGGGGAAAGAGAAAGATGGAGGGGAGAGAGGGTGATGGGGAGAGAGGATGGAGATGAGGGGAGAGGGAGATGGGAGAGAGAGAGAGAGATGAGGAGAAGGAGGTACGGGGAAATGGGGAGAGAGGAGTGAGGGAGAGGGGAGAAGGCAGCAAGGTAGCTGGGGGAGAAGGAGGGGAGGAAGAGATGGGGAGAGGAAGGGGAGGGAGATGGGGAGTGAGGTAGCTGGGGAAGATGGAGGGGAGGAGGGAGTGGTGTTGGACATTTGGAAGAATAAAATAGACCTCTCCTCTCACTTCCCCCTATTTTTCCTACCCCCCATTCTATCCCTCTCCACCCCCACTATCTTTCTCTACCCCCACTCTAACCCTCCTCACCCCCACTCTATCCGTTCCTACCGCCACTCTATCCCTCCCCACCTCCCACTCTATCTGTTCCCCACCCCCACTCTATTCCTTCCTACCCCTTGGCCCTCCTTTCATTCATACCCATCTCTCTCTCTCCGTCTTACTCCATTTCTCACTCTTCCTGTGACTCCCTCCCTCCCCCATCCTTTCCTCCCTCTCCCCTCCATTCTTCCCTCTTCCACCCTGTCCCTCCATCACCCCCTCCCCTCTGTCCTTCCCTCTCCCCCTCCCCTCTGTCTTTCCTTCTCCCATCCACTCCGTCCCTCCCTCCTCCTCCATCCCCACTCTTCCCCGCTCCTCTCCTCCATCATTCCCTCACCACCTCCCTCCATCCTTCCCCCTCCTCCCTCTCCCATCCCTCCCTTCCCCCTCCATTCCTCCCTCTCCACATGCCCTCCGATCCTCCTCTCCACATTTCCCTGTCCCTCCCTCTTCTCCCTCCCCTCCATCCCTTCCTCCCCACCCCCTTCCAATTCTCTCCGTCTCCTTCCCCGGAACCCTGCATTCTGTACGCTATACCTTGGTACCGGTGTTATTATTTGAAGGTCTGTTTGTCATTATGAAAAGTTACACTCCAAAGAGTTTGACCCGGTGTTGGGTGTGAATCGCATCTTTACACAAGTGTTTGTTGTATTAATTTCTTTCCAATCTGATTGCGAGCAAATTATGTTAACTACCGCGGTTAGATTTCCTCTCTCTCTCTCTCTCTCTCTCTCTCTCTCACATTCCCTGTCTGAATCCTCTCCCACTCACAGATATACCATATACATTCACATTGACTATTTAAAGCAATCTTTCTAATCTCATTAAATTGGTGTATTAACAGAAAAATAATATTCATTTTTGCTTCTTGCATTGGACGGTGCAGAATATGGTTGGGAAACAGCAGCAGTGTTCTTTGTCTTGGTTCCAGCTACACTATGTAATTTCATAATGTGTCTAATCCCTGAGGCATACAAGGGAGGGGTGGGGTGAAGGAGAAGGGAGCATTCGTATCGCTGATATGTTGTCACTCAGAGAACATCCACCCCCCTCCCCATCTCTACTATCCTGTTCCAAGTATGCCTATTGTTAATTTCTGTTTCTTGAATGCTGAATTTGAGAAAAAAGATTCAGGGGAACATTGGTACCAGTCAGGAGTGAGGTTCTGGTCTTGGGTCCAGTGCCTTTTCACAGAGAGTTTTTCTGGGGTGCTGGGTGGGTGGATTGTCGAGCGGTTGTGTGTTATTCATAGGTATGGTTTGGTACGTTCCAGCCTCCCGTCTAGGCTTCCTGAGTTCCATTTGGAGCGTCTGACGCCTCTGCCTCGATTTGCTTCAGGGGTGTCCCGCGGCAGGTATCTCGGGCAAGGGTGCAGATATCTCAGTGTGGCTCGGTCATGTGGGTGTGTGTCTGCATGGGAGAGACAGACAGAGAGGGGGAGAGGCGTGCGTTTGTGTGTGTGTGTTCACCCACACACATGTCTGTGTGAGAGAGGTGTGTGTCTGTGAGAGGGAGAGACGTGCTGTTTGTGAGTGTGTGAGCGAGAGGGGTGGAGAGAAGTTCTGTTTATATGTGCTTGTGTGAGAGAGAGAGAGAGGTGTGTGTGTCAGCGAGAGGGGTTCTGTGTGTGTGTCTGTGTGGGAGAGGGATGCTGTTTGTGTGTGAGAAAGACGGGAAGAGGGAGAGAGGGGCTGTACATGTGAGAGAGGGGAGAAGAGTGAGAGGGCTGTGTGTATGGAGGTTCAATGTTCTGTGTGTATACATGACTGTGAGAGACATGGGTGTATGTGTCTGAAAGGGAGCGATGATGTTTGTGAGTGTGAGGAAAGGAGGGGATAGAAGTGTTGTTTGTGTGTGAGCACGCATTTGTGAGATGATTGTGTGAGAAAAAGAGGAGGGGAGGGGTGTGAGAGAAAAGGAGAGGTGTGTGTGTGTGTGAGGGAGAGAGGTTCTGTGTGTGCACATCTGTGAGGGAGGGAGGGGTTGTGACAGCAAAAGGGAAAGAGAGAGAGAGAGAGAATATGTGAAAGGGAGTGTGGGTGAGAGAGAAGCAGAGAGAGGGACCTGTGTTCATGCGTAAGAAAGCAAGTGTGATATGTACGTCTGCAAGTGTGATCCCAACCTTCGGTGCCGTGTGCACTGTGTGTGTGTGAGTGTGTGTGTGTGTGTGTGTGTGTGTGTGTGTGTGTGTGGGTGTGTGTGTGTGAGTGTGTGTGTGTGAGTGTGTGTGTGTGTGTGTGTGTGAGTGTGTGTGTGTGTGTGTGTGAGAGAGAGTGTGTGTGGGTGTGGGTGTGTGTGTGTGAGTGTGTGTGTGTGAGTGTGTGTGTGTGTGTGAGAGTGTGTGTGTGTGAGTGTGTGTGTGTGTGTGTGTGTGAGTGTGTGTGTGTGTGTGTGTGAGAGAGAGTGTGTGTGGGTGTGGGTGTGTGTGTGTGAGTGTGTGTGTGTGTGTGAGTGTGTGTGTGTGTATGTGTGTGTGTGAGTGTGTGTGTGTGTGTGTGAGAGAGAGTGTGTGTGTGTGTGAGTGTGTGTGTGTGTATGTGTGTGTGTGAGTGTGTGTGTGTGTGTGTGAGAGAGAGTGTGTGTGGGTGTGGGTGTGTGTGTGTGTGAGTGTATGTGTGTGTGTGAGTGTGTGTGTGTGTGAGAGAGAGTGTGTGTGGGTGTGGGTGTGTCTGTGTGAGTGTGTGTGTGTGTATGTGTGTGTGTGAGTGTGTGTGTGTGTGAGTGTGTGTGTGTGTATGTGTGTGTGTGTGTATGTGTGAGTGTGTGTGTGAGGAGCTAGTAGGAATGTAGAAAACTGTTCGGGAATGGGATTGTTATGGACTCTGAACCAAATGGTAAATTGGTTTATAATTGGCACGTACATATACTGAGGCGCAATGAAAAGCTTTTCGGGTTTTTGTATGTTTGGAAGGGGAGAAAAGAGGAGATGTCCGGGGTGGGATGTTTGGCGATCCTGTTGTTTTTCTGACTGCCGCGTATTATGGAGAGAAAGAGCCCTCTCTCCCCAGCCGTACATCATCCCTGCACTGGAGTGTTAGTCGCCTATTCGCCCAGTCCCACCCAGTCATGGAGACACAGCTGCCCTGGGTCCTGAGGTTCAAGGCTGGACGTGGAACACCAGGCACCATGGGAAAAGACTCTTCAGCCAAACTTGTCCATTCTGTCCATTTCCCTGCACTTGACCCATAATCTCAAACCTGTCCTATCCATATGCCTGTCCGTGTCCTTTAAATACGGTTAAGGTACCACCTCCTCTGGCAGCTCGTTCCATAGGCTAAATACCCTCTGGCTGAAGAAGTTGCCCCTCATGTTCCTGTTAAATCTCTCCCTTCTCACCTTCAATCTGTGCTCTCTAGTTCTCGATTTCCCCAGCCCTGCTGATACAGACTGCATGCATTCATCCTAGTGACACCACTCATGATTTTATACACCTCCCCTCAGTCTCCTACACTCCAAGGAATAAAGTCTCAGCCTGACCAACCTCTCCCTGAACTCAGGCCCTTGAGTCCAGAGAATATCCTCGTAAATCTCCCCTGCACTCCCTCTAACGGAACACAGTGCCTTGCGGCAGAGGGCTGGGAGTATTCTCGTAAATCTCCTCTGCACTCTCTCCGGCTTAGAACACGGAACCTGTGAGCACAGTGCCTTTCAGCACGAGAGCAGGCTTTCCACTCTGCGATTTCTGTGACCACTTGTGCCTGTTGGCAGAGGAACAGGCCTTCCAGGGAATATCCTCGTAAATCTGCCCTGCACTCTTTCTGACGAGGCACGGTGCCTTGCGGCAGAGGGCCGGGCCTTTCAGTGTATGATTTCCGTGCACAGTGTCCATATCCCTCCCTTCCCAGCACATTGATAGCCTAGAACAACAGCCCTGTCGTATCTGGGGGGGAATGAAGTGGGATATAGGTGCATAGAATATAGCACAGTACAGGCCCTTCGGCCCTTCAGACCTTACAGGGCGGAATCGGCTGCTCCGGGCATTCAAGCCACACGGCCCACCAATCCCCGGCAACCCCAATTTAACCCCAACCTAATCACGGGACAATTTACAATGACCAATTAACCTACCCAGACCATCTTCGGACTGTGGGAGGAAACCAGAGCACCCAGAGGAAACCCACACATTCCACGGGGAGGACGTACAAATTCCTTACAGAGGACACCAGGATTGAACTCCTAGCTCCGACCACCCCAGCAACAATGGCGTTGCGCCCACTGCGACGCTAATCTAGTCCCAGATCAATCCACATAGACCTCCATTTTCCTTTCTTCCATGTACGAGTGTCTGAAATGGCTCCATCATATCTGTTCCTGCCACCAACCCTGGCAGGGCCTTGCAGATACCCACCCCACTCTGTGTAAGAAAGCCTGTCTCCGACATCCTCTACTATACTTTTGTCTGCTCACTTTCAAGGGATGTCCTCAGCCCCCGCACACCTCTTTTAAACCTTTCCCCTCCCATCTTAAATTTTACCCTCTAGTATTGGACATTGCTATCCTGGGGGGAAGATTGTGATTGGGGCGCACGTATTCTTCCACTGATTGGTCAGGAGGTAGCTGTGTATGTTGTTCTGGATTTTAAAGTTCAAAGTTTATTATCAAGGTGTGTATCTGTCACTATATACTACCCTGAGATTCATTTTCTTGTTGGCATTCTTAGTAGAACAAAGAAACATTATAAAATCAATGCAAGACTACACACGAACAATGACTGACAAGCAATCAGCCACTGTTCAGTCTATCAAACAATCAATTTGTCTATGATGAGGTTGGTGAGACGGTCACACCTTCCACCACTTCACACAGCCATCTGCGTGATCGACTTAGAACCTCAGGCACCTAAATTCTATCCCCAAACACTTCTCCAGGGATTTCCCAGCTCTGCAAGGCACTGGTGAATCTGCACTGAGAGTGCTGCGCACAGTTTTGCCCGCCCTGTTGTAGGAAATAGTTACTAAGAGGGAGTTAGATATGGCCCTTGTGGCTAAAGGGATCAGGGGGTATGGAGAGAAGGCAGGTACAGGGTTCTGAGTTGGATGATCAGCCATGATCATACTGAATGGCGGTGCAGGGTCGAAGGGCCGAATGGCCTACTCCTGCACCTATTTTCTATGTTTCTATGTTTCTAAGCTGGCAAGAGTGCTGAGGAGATTTACCAGGATGTTGCCAGGACCCGAGGGTCTGAGTTATGGAGAGAGGTTCAGCAAGTTGTGACTTTATTCCTTGGAGTGTAGGAGATTGAGGGGTGACCCTATCATGAGGTGTCGCTGGAGTGAATGTGAACTAGAGGGCACAGGACAGGTTGAAGGTGAAAAGGGAAGAGGACAGGAACCTGAGGGGCAAATTCTTCACCCAGAGGCTGGCCGGTCTATGGAATGAGCTGCCAGAGGAAGTGGTTGAGACAGGTACATTAACAACTTTTAAAAGGCACTTGGACAGGTAATAAAGGCATCTGTTAGTCTTGCGAGACCATGGAACTGCGCCTGGAAAGTCTTCATTCTCCAGGGCGCAGGTCTGGGCAAGGTTGTATGGAAGACCGGCAGTTGCCCATGCTGCAAGTCTCCCCTCTCCACGACACCGATGTTGTCCAAGGGAAGGGCATTAGGACCCATACAGCTTGGCACCGGTGCCGTCACAGAGCAATGTGTGGTTAAGTGCCTTGCTCAAGGACACAACACGTTCCCTCGGCTGGGGCTCGAACTCACGACCTTCAGGTTGCTAGTCCAATGCCTTAACCACGTGGACAGGTGTGTAAAAGGCTTAGAGCTGCAGTCCACAGCCATTTTTATGGCATGGACCCTACCATTAACTGAGGGGTCCACGGAGCCCAGGTTGGGAACCCCTCGTTCAGAGGGATACGGGCCAAATGCAGACATGTGGGATGAGCTTAGATGGGAATCTCGGTTGGCGTGGAACCTTTGGGCTGATGGGCCTGTTCCCATGCTGTTTGAATCTATGACGAAGAAAAGATTGGCGTGGAAGATTAGGGCTGCACGATCAGGTGATTGTGGACAGCGGGAGTGATCAGGAAAGGCATGAATCTTCTATTATAAAGGATATTGTCAGTGTTTATTCCTTGGAGTGTTGATGGAGAGCAGAGATGAGTTGGGCTGAAGGGCCTGTTTCTGAGCTGTGTGACTGTGACTCCTCGCCTGATGTAAAATTTTGTTTTCACACAGATTAGAATCAAAATCAGGTTTATTATCACTGACAGATAACGTGAAATTCCTTGTTTCGCAGCAGCAGTGCACAGCAAAGACATGAAATTACTATAAATTATAAAATAAATAGTGCAAAACAAAAGGAATAACAAGCTGGTGTTCACGGGCTCGTGGGTCTTTTAGAAATGGGAAGAATGTGTTGAGTGTGACGCTTCAGGCTGCTCTACCTCCTCCCTGGTAGTAGTGACGAGGTAAGGGCATGTCCCAGGTTGGAGGGTCTTTAGTGACGGATGCCACCCTCTCGGTGATGAGGGGGGTCTTGCCCGTGCTGCAGCTGGCTGAGTCTACAGCCCCCTGCAGCCTCTTGTAATCCCGTGCGTCGGAGCTCCATACCAGGAGGTGGTCCAAAGTGTTCCGTTTCCGAGGTAATGATCAGAGTTGTGCAGGTACACTGGCTGGCTGCATCACAGCCTGGCATGGAAACACCAGTGCCCTTGAATGGAAAATCCCACAGAAAGTTGGGAATATATCCCAGTCCGTCACGGGTAAAGCCCACTCCACCATTGAGCACATCCACATCAAACGTTGTCACAGGAAAGCAGTATCCATCATCAGGGAACCCCACCTCCAGGACATGTTCTCGTCTCGCTGCTGCCATCAGGAAGGTGGAACAGGAGCCTCAGGTCCCACACCACCAGGTTCAGGAACAGTTATTACCCCTCAACCATCAGGACCCACATCACCAGGTTCAGGAACAGTTATTACCCCTCAACCATCAGGACCCACACCACCAGGTTCAGGAAGAGTTATTACCCCTCAACCATCAGGCTCCTGAACCAATGGGGATAACTTCACTCATCCCAGCACTGGACTATGGACTCACTTTCAAGAACTCTTCGTCTCATATCTCGATATTTATTGCTTACTTATTTATTACTGTTATTATTTTTTCATTCGTATTTGCACAATTTATTTTCTTTTGCTCTCCTTGTAGATCTGTAGAAGTTTTTAAGAGTCTTTAGTGACATACCAAATCTCCTTTGAACTATTCATTTTCTTCGTAACTCAAAGTAATTTTTTTATGTGTTGCAATGTACCAATGCCACAAACCAACAAATTTCACAATACACATTATAACAGTGATAATAAACCTGATTCTGATCTCGTCAAACTCTAAACCAAGTCTAACCTTCTTCATGATTGCATCAATATGTTGGCCCATACAGATGCTCCAAGGTATTGGTGCCCAAGAGCTTGATGCAGTTGTGTTTTCTATATTGTATTGCTCCTGTAGTTCTTTAATTTCACTGAGTATCTTCTGTGTCCTCATAATTAAATTAATGGGACATATAA
Organism: Mobula birostris; assembly: GCF_030028105.1. Lineage (NCBI taxonomy): Eukaryota > Metazoa > Chordata > Chondrichthyes > Myliobatiformes > Myliobatidae > Mobula > Mobula birostris. Next base: position 6,029,391 of record NC_092371.1, on the reverse strand, counting down.
GACTATTAGACATGGGAGCAGAATTAGGCCATTCAGCCCATCAAGTCTGCTCCATCACTCCATCACGCCTGATCTAATATCTCTCTCAACCCTATTCTCCTAACTTCCCTCTCTAACCTTTGACGCCCTTCCTAATCAAGGTTTAAACATACCCAATGACTTGGCCTCCACAGCTGTCCGTGGCAATGAATTCCACAGATTCATCGTCCCCGGACTAAAGAAAGTCCTCCTCATCTCTGTTCTAAAAGGCCAACCCTCTAATCTGAGGCTGTGCCTTCTGGTCCTAGACTTTTCCACTGTAGGAAACATTCTCTCCACCTCTACTCTATCTCGGCCCTTCAACGTTCAATAGGTTTCAATGAGATTCACCATTTAATTGTGGACCCTCATGAACATCCTCTGGATTCTCTCCAATGTGAAAGTATTCTTTCTCAGATAAGAGGCCCAAAACTGCTCATTATACTCCAGGAGTATACTGACGAAGGGTCTCGGCCTGAAACGTCAACTGCACCTCTTCCTAGAGATGCTGCCTGGCCTGCTGCGTTCACCAGCAACTTTTATGTGTGTTGCTTGAATTTCCGGCATCTGCAGAATTCCTGTTGTTTGCATTATACTCCAAGTGTGGTTCAACCAGTGCCTTATAAAGCTTCAGCATTATATCCTTGCAACACATATTAAAGTTGCTGGTGAACGCAGCGGCCAGGCAGCATCTCTAGGAAGAGGTACAGTCGATGTTTCGGGCCGAGACCCTTCGTCAGGACTAACTGAAGGAAGAGTGAGTAAGAGATTTGAAAGTGGGAGGGGGAGGGGGAGATCCAAAATGATAGGAGAAGACAGGAGGGGGAGGGATGGAGCCAAGAGCTGGACAGGTGATTGGCAAAGGGGATATGAGAGGATCATGGGACAGGAGGCCCAGGGAGAAAGACAAGGTTGGGGGGGGGAACCCAGAGGATGGGCAAGGGGTATAGTGAGAGAGACAGAGGGAGAAAAAGGGGAGTGAGAGAAAGAATGTGTGTATAAAAATAAATAACGGAGGGGGTACGAGGGGGAGGTGGGGCATTAGCGGAAGTTAGAGAAGTCAATGTTCATGCCATCAAGTTGGAGGCTACCCAGACAGAATATAAGGTGTTGTTCCTCCAACCTGAGTGTGGCTTCACCTTTACAGTAGAGGAGGCCGTGGATAGACATGTCAGAATGGGAATGGGATGTGGAATTAAAATGTGTGGCCACTGCCACTATTTCCAGCATCTGCAGAATTCCTGTTGTTTGCATTATATCCTTGCTTTTTTATATTCTTATTACTGCTAACATTGCAAGTTGCCTTTCTTACTGCCAACTAAACCTACAAGTTAGCCTGTAGAGAACCCTGCACAAGGACTCCAAAGTCCCCTTGCACCTCTGGTATCTGAATTCCCGTTCTTGTCGGTATTATCAACTGTGGTGGAGCAAACCCAGTCCTTCAGTGCTGTGCTTTGGGAGAATCAGCACAGACACCATAGATAATGGCAGGATCCTTATCGGAGTTGGTGAACAGAGGAAACTTGGGGCCCAGGTCCTTGGCTTCTTCAAGTGGCGAAACACTTCGTGGGCACTTCATTAGGTACAGGAGTGGAAAACGCCCTGGTCTTCTGCAGTAGCCCATCCATGTCAAGGTTCAATGTGTTGTGCATTCAGAGATGCTCTCCTGTACCCCACTGTCGTAAACGTGCAGTTACTTGAGTTGCTGTCGCCTTCCTGACAGCTTGAACCAGTCTGGCCTTTCTCCTCCAACCTCTCTCATTAGCGAGGTGTTTTCACCCACAGAACTGCTGCTCACTTGATGTTTTGTTTCTCGCATCATTCTCTGCAAACTCTAGAGATTGTTGTGCGTGAAAATCCCAGGCAATCAGCAGATTCTGAAATACTCAAACCACCCTGTCTGGCACCAACAATCATTACACAGTCAAAGTCACTTAGATCACATTTCTTCCCCCATCTGATGTTTGGTCTGAACAACAACTGAACCTTTTGACCACGTCTGTATGCCTTTATGCATTGAATTGCTGCTACATGATTGGCTGATTAGATATTTGCATTAACAAACAGATACACCTGTTAAAATGGCCACTGAGTGTATACTCTATCCAGCTCAAGTTGAATTGTCATTCAACCAAACCCAGGAATACAGCCGAATGAAGTAGAGTTCCTCTGGGGTCAAGGTACAAAACACAGAACCAACAGTCACACACAGCAGATAGCACATATAATTATGATAGCAGAAAAACATAGTTGCAAAAATATATATTAAAAATTAATAATAACAGAGCCCAAGTCCCTGAGTGTCATGGCCTGTAGATTGATGGTGCATGGGATGTTGTCCTGGAGCCATGTTTCTACAAGAACAAGCACGCAGCAGTTCCTCGTTTTGTGCGACTGCAGCCGCAGGTGAAGAGAATCCAGTTTGTCTTCCCGGGAGCAAAGACTGAAGGGGTCAGCCCCCATCCCGGTATAGAATCCAGTGGTACACAGTGTCTCCTTCACCGGCGACTCTGAGGCATAGGGTCCCTGTCTGCACAACAACAATAGCCACACAGCTCCCCCGCCATCGGTCTCACCAATGAGCCAGTAAATTGATCTCGTAGTATTCTACATTACCAATGTCCAGCAGAGTCTTGTGATCACAATAAAAACACCCAAGCCAATTATTTCCACTGTTTATCGGACTGCACCTCGTCTAGTTGGCTGAAGCAGGCTGCAACGCAGTGCACAACAAATCTGGCTGCCATGCCCTGCTGTCCAGCAACTTGCCAGTGGGTAGACCTGGTGTAATTGATGTTCTTACTATCCAACAGCGCCTTGCGATTGTAAAGAGGTATACAGGGCAAACTTGTTTGGAGACAGAGAAGCTGCTGTGTCTGATCAGGTCACCTCCTTACCAGTTGTAATGCCACAAAAAAAAATGTTATTTGTCAGGCCAACAAAGTGCTTGTGGGAGAGTTTCCGTAAAGTCGCGTTTTATAGGTCAGGCCTCCTGGGGGCTTCTCTGTGGGGGTATTCATTCGCCACTTCCTGAACACACTGCACAGTGTTGTTCTTCTTAAGGGAGGATTTTAGTTCATCAGAAGTACGGGCGATACGATAACGTGGCGGTCAGCGCAATGGTTTACAGTGCCGCCTCTACGTTTGGGGTCCGAGCCCTGCTGCTATCTGTACATTCTCCCCGTGACCTCCGGGTGCTCCTGTTTCCCCCCACATTCCAACAACGTGCGCACAGTGAATTGTGGGCATGCTACCTTGGCGCCAGAAGTGTGGCAACGCTTGCAGGCTGCCCCCCATCACATCCTCAGACTTTACCGGCGCAAAACAACATTGATCAATGTATGTTGCAACGCACAGTTGACCAAAAAAAAAGCTGATCATTAATCTTTGATGTTATAAGAGACTATCTGTTTAAAATTAATTTTCTAGCTCTGCATTGTCATCAGCAAGGCCAGATTTTATTTCCCATCCCTCACTGCCCCTTGAGTGGGCAGGGGGTGTGGAGTGGGGAGGCAATTCCCAGTCTTGTAGTTTCCTACAGGCAGACAGCCCCAGCCTGTCCAACCCCTCCCTGTAACTCAGGAGCCCGAGTTCTGGCAACATCCTTGTAAATCTTTACCATACTCATCTTTTATATGTACAAAAGTTTATTCAGATGGCTACATATCACAGCAATGCCCCCATTGTAACTGTGGAGACTGCATTCTCCTTCTCCAGGAACACCCAAGTACAGACATAACCCAGGAAGGGGGGCAAGCAGTCGGCTTGGACAGAGTCCTCTGCTGACCACTGCTGGGACCTGTGAATGGCCACAGTTTGGCCTGGTCCATTTGCAGGTTGACCAGAAGAACCCTCCCCCCTCCGCTCCGAGTGCCCCACCTCATTCCTTATCAGGAGCACGGGACTGAAGTGCAGCCAGAACTCTTTGAGATACTCTGACAGAGGCTGCAACCTCTCACACTCAGTGTGCACGTGGTACCCTGTCTCCTCCCTGCCAAGGAAATGATAGAAGGCTGGGGAAGACTAAAAAGAAAAGATTGGCCTTATGTCTCACATGCACATTGAAGCACTGTGAAATGCGTCTTTTTGCTTCAACAACCAGCGTGGCCCGAGGTTGTGCTGGGGGCAGCCCGCAGCAGTCACCATGCTTCCAATGACTCCGCAACTCACTAGACCTAGATAGTACACCTGTGGAAACCGGAGCACCCAGAGGAAACCCACACGGTCACGGTACAAACTCCCTACGGGTAGTGGTAGGAATTGAACCCGGGTTTCTCCGAGTGCTGCCACTGTAAAGCCATTACACTAACCACTACACACTAGCATGCTGCCCTAAGCTACTGAGGCTCATTAAACTGTTCTATAGTCCTGCTTCATGCAACTCTTTCCATCCCAGGACCCCAGTGTAAAGGAGGAGGACTCCAGCATGGAGAAACCTCCATTGGGGATTTCCTTCACTACCACTCTTTCACACTCTTCCCAGCTCCGTAAGGTCTTCCCTATGACAGGGTAACCAAAACTGTACACAGCACTCCAAGTGCAGCCTCACCAAAGTCTTCTACGACTGCAATATAACGTCCCAATTCATAGTCATAGTCATAGTCATACTTTATTGATCCCGGGGGAAATTGGTTTTCGTTACAGTTGCACCATAAATAATAAGTAGTAATAGAACCATAAATAGTTAAATATTAATATGTAAATAATGCCAGGAAATAATGACATAAGTCCTGGACAAGCCTATTGGCTCAGGACATCTGACCCTCCAAGGGAGGAGTTGTAAAGTTTGATGGCCACAGGCAGGAATGACTTCCTATGACGCTCTGTGTTGCATCTCGGTGGAATGAGTCTCTGGCTGAATGTACTCCTGTTCCCAGCCAGTACATTATGTAGTGGATGGGAGACATTGTCCAAGATGGCATGCAACTTGGACAGCATCCTCTTTTCAGACACCACCGTCAGAGAGTCCAGTTCCATCCCCACAACATCACTGGCCTTACGAATGAGTTTGTTGATTCTGTTGGTGTCTGCTACCCTCAGCCTGCTGCCCCAGCACACAACAGCAAACATGATCGCACTGGCCACCACAGACTCGTAGAACATCCTCAGCATCGTCCGGCAGATGTTAAAGGACCTCAGTCTCCTCAGGAAATAGAGACGGCTCTGACCCTTCTTGTAGACAGCCTCAGTGTTCTGTACCTGTACTCGGTGCCCTAACGTCATGCCAAATATCTTCTTCACCGCCCTGTCTACTTGTGACTCTACTTTGGGGAAAATAGGGGAGATAGTGTTGGTGGGATCTCCCCTGGAGGATTGAGGAACCTGATGTGTGGCATCCAAGTGTCTGAAGCAGTCCTTTCCGTATACCACCACCTTCTGTGTGAAGTTGCCCCTCAGGTTCCTAGTAAATCTCTCCTCCTCTCACCTCAAGCCTCTGTCCTCTAGTTCCTGATTTTCCAAGCCTGTGGAAGATTCTGTGAGCATTCACCCCCTCTGTGCTCCTCATGATTTTATACACTGCTATAAGTTTGCCCCAGTCTCCTACACTCCAAGGAATACAGTCCCAACCTGTTCAAGCTTTCCCTGTGACACAATTCCGAGAACTTCCTTCTAAATCTCCTCAGTGCTCTATCCAGCTTAAAGCTGCCTTTGCTATAACCTGGTCACCAAAATGATACACAGTACCCCACGGGCAGCCTTGCCAGCATCTCCTATAACCACACCATAGCAACCCATCTCCTCTGGTCAGTGCCCTGACCAGAGTGCCAACTGCTGCCTTTGCCAACATGTAACGGCACTTGCAGGGGAAAATCGGGGAGATGGTGGGACCTTTCCCAGAGGATTGAGGAGCCTTATGTGTGGAGTACAAGTGTCTGATGCAAGCAACACACGTCAAAGGTGCTGGTGAACGCAGCAGGCCAGGCAGCATCTCTAGGAAGAGGTACAGTCGACGTTTCAGGCCGAGACCCTTCGTCAGGACTAACTGAAGAAAGAGCTAGTAAGAGATTTGAAAGTGGGAGGGGGAGGGGGAGATCCAAAATGATAGGAGAAGACGGGAGGGGGAGGGATGGAGCCAAGAGCAGGACAAGTGATTGTCCATCCTCTGGTCCCCCCCCCCGCCCCCTTGTCTTTCTCCCCGGACCTCCTGTCCCATGATCCTCTCATATCCCCTTTGCCAATCACCTGTCCAGCTCTTGGCTCCATCCCTCCCCCTCCTGTCTTCTCCTATCATTTTGGATCTTCCCCTCTCCCTCCCACTTTCAAATCTCTTACTAACTCTTCCTTCAGTTAGTCCTGACGAAGGGTCTCGGCCTGAAACGTCGACTGTACCTCTTCCTAGAGATGCTGCCTGGCCTGCTGCGTTCACCAGCAACTTTGATGTGTATCACTTCTAAACCAGTAGACAAAAGACAAGAAAAGTTTCTTGTTACGTGCAGAGCTACAGTAGGTACAGATGCAATGAAAAACTAGCTTGTAGCAGGCAAGTAGATACAAACATTCATCAGAATCAGGTTTTTTGTCACTGATATATGTTGCGAAAGTTGGGGTTTTGTGACAGTGCAAGACATAAAATATACCAAAGTTACAATTAGAACTAAGTGGTGTAAAAAAAAGAGATAGCGAGCTGTTGTTCACGGATTCGTGGACCATTCAGATATCTGATGGCAGAGGAATCTGATGGCACAAGAGGTGGTGTTCATGGGTTTGTGGGCTGTTCAGAAGTCTGTTGGTAGGGGACAAGAAGATGTTACTGAATTGTTGAGTGTCCTGTTCCTCCTGTTCGGTGGCAGTAGTGAGAAGAGGGTATGTCCAGGTGCTGGAGGATGCTGCCGCCTTGAGGCATCACATTTTGAAGATGTCCTTAATGGTGGGGAGGGTTGTACCGATGTCAGAGCTGACTCAGTCCGCGATCCTGTGCATTGGAGCCTCCACACCAGGCAGTGATACAACCTGCGTAGTCAGACGCAACTCCGCAGTGTTCCCTTGCTGAGGTGGTGATTAGGGACGTGCAGGTCGGTTCAGGAACCGAACGGTGGAAGGGAAGTCGCTGTTCCTGAACCTGGTGGTGTGGGACTTCAGGCTTCTGCACCTCCTGGCCGATGGGAGCTGAGAGAAGGTGGATGGTGGGGATCTTCAACGATGGACGTTGTCTTCATGAGGCGGTAGCTCCTGTCGATATGACCAAAGGTGCCTGTGATGCATTGGGCTGAGTCCACATGCGAACCGCCGTACCAGGCAGTCAGGACGCTTTCAGCAGAACATCTGGAGAAGATTGTTGGTGTGTTTGGTGACAGGCCAAACCTCCTGAACCACCTCAGGTGGTAAAGTGCAGTCTAAAGCTGTGACTCTTTCCGCCGTGACCTTTGAGGGCAAGCATGCCAAACGCCTTCACCTTTCAGACTGCAAGTGATTTATCACGCGCGCGGTGAGATGCGCTGTTTGCGTTAACGTCCCCACACATTTCAGCACCGATGTCAGTGTGGCCACAGTGCTCGCCAGAACAGTGACAGCAAAACGACAGAACATATCTTATGAGGAACAGTGGAGTGAGCTCGGGCTTTTCTCTTTGGAGTGAAGGATGATGAGAGATGACTTGACAGATATTTGGGCCTTAATTATCCCTTGAGATATACTGAGTTGTATGATTTCTGTTCTATAAAGAGCAGTGATCTTTAAGCATTTATTACACAATCAGATTTCAGATTTATTTACTTAATGCAGGTACATGGGAACACACAGAGAAATTGTTGTTTGTGTTGACAACCAACACAACCAGGGGATGTGCTGGGGGTGAGGTGGGGGGGGAGGAAACAGCCACACACGTCACCACACATCCCGACGCCCAACGTAGTATGTTCCCAAAGCTGAGCAGAACAACGCAGGCAACAACAGTGAGGCAAAGCTTGATCTCCCTCCACTCCCACCCACCCAGTCACACACACAAACACTAACAGACCTACAAACCCAGGACGGACTACCTCCAGCCTCCGGTGGACTCGTGGACTCAAACACATCGGCATCCAGTAAACCAGGAGGCCTGTAAAATGAGCCTCACATTGGAAAATAAATCAGTTTAAAGTTGAAGTGTGTAAGTGAATGTAACTTTTATAAGCATTAATGTTAATTCATGGACTAATATTACATGAAATGTTCTGTATTTATATCTTTTAAGTCCTTTTTTTTGTTACTGAATCAAAACAATAATGAATTTTGAAATATTCAGCAACTTGGGAGAGGATTTTAGTCTTAAAAAGATCCAGTAACGGTGGGGATGGGTCTGTCGCTGTGTGACACCGGGGTACGGTAGCGGTGGGGATAGGTCTGTCCCTGTGTGACACCGGGGTACGGTACCGGTGGGGACGGGTCTGTCACTGTATAACATGGGTACAGTACCGGTGGGGACGGGTCTGTCTCTGTATGACACCAGGGTATGGTACCGGTGGGGATGGGTCTGTCGCTGTGTAACACCGGGGTACGGTACCGGTGGGGACAGGTCTGTCACTGTGTAACACCGGGGTACGGTACCGGTGGGGACGGGTCTGTCACTATACATCACCGGGGTACGGTACCTTTTTCCAGTTTCATGGTTTATTCAGGGTGAGGGTCACTCACTGTGTAACTGTACAGAGTCACGGTTTAGTCATAGTCATAGTCATACTTTATTGATCCCAGGGGAAATTGGTTTTCGTTACAGTTGCACCATAACTAATAAATAGTAATAAAACCATAAATAGTTATATAGTAATATGTAAATTATGCCAGTAAATTATGAAATAAGTCCAGGACCAGCCTATTGGCTCAGGGCGTCTGACCCTCCAAGGGAGGAGTTGTAAAGTTTGATGGCCACAGGCAAGAATGACTTCCTATGACGCTCTGTGTTGCATCTCGGTGGAATGAGTCTCTGGCTGAATGTACTCCTGTGCCCACCCAGTCCATTATGTAGTGGATGGGAGACATTGTCCAAGATGGCGTGCAACTTGGACAGCATCCTCTTTTCAGACACCACCGTGAGAGAGTCCAGTTCCATCCCCACAACATCACTGGCCTTACGAATGAGTTTGTTGATTCTGTTGGTGTCTGCTACCCTCAGCCTGCTGCCCCAGCACACAACAGCAAACATGATCGCACTGGCCACCAAAGGATGAGGGTCACTGTGTAACTGTACAGAGTCACCGTTTATTCAGGGTGAGGGTCACTCACTGTGTAACTGTACAGAATCACAGTTTATTCAGGGTGAGGGTCACTGTGTAACTGTACAGAGTCACTGTTTATTCAGGGTGAGGGTCAGTGTGTAACTGTACACAGTTGCTGTGTAACTTTACAAAGTCATTGTTTATTTACAGCTCTCTGTATCATTGTAGGGATATCAGCTTTAACTTCCCAAAGGTCGTGTCTGTAAAGCTGTGTCCAGTTGCAGAAGCTGCTACCAGCTTTCTCTTTGCTACGCTCTGTGGGAACTGTCTGATCCATCACTGCTTTGTTCCCTGGCCCTTGCTCTGACAACAACTGACTCTGAACTTCTCTAAGGGACCCAGTTGCTCTCTGATACGTACGATATGGGGGATCTGTGTGCTCTGTCCTAATCTGGTTACAGTTTTCCAACAACGTTCTGATGTCGGGCAGATACTCCCTACACCCCTCCCTGTCTCTGTAACCCCCTCCGGCCCCTACACCCCTCCCTGTATCTGTAACCCCCTCCAGCACCTACACCCCTCCCTGTATCTGTAACCCCCTCCAGCCCCTACACCCCTCCCTGTCTCTGTAACCCCCTCCAGCCCCTACACCCCTCCCTGTCTCTGTAACCCCCTCCAGCCCCTACACCCCTCCCTGTATCTGTAACCCCCTCCAGCCCCTACACCCCTCCCTGTCTCTGTAACCCCCTCCAGCCCCTACACCCCTCCCTGTATCTGTAACCCCCTCCAGCCTCTACACCCCTCCCTGTCTCTATGACCCCCTCCAGACCCTACACCCCTCCCTGTCTCTGTGACCCCTTCCAGCCCCTACACCCCTCCCCATCTCTGTAACCCCCTCCAGCCCCTACACCCCTCCCTGTCTCTGTTACCCCCTACAGTCCCTACACCCCTCCCTGTCTCTGTAAACCCTTCCAGCCCCTACACCCCTCCCTGTCTCTGTAACTCCCTCCAGCCCCTACACCCTCCCTGTCTCTGTGACCCCCTCCATCCCCTACACCCCTCCCTGTCACTGTAACCACCTCCGGCCCCTGCACCCCTTCCTGTCTCTGTAACCCCTCCAGCCCCTACACCCCTCCCTGTATCTGTAACCTCCTCCAGCCCCTACACCCCTCTGTAACCCCCTCCAGCCCCTACACCCCTCCCTGTCTCTGTAACACCTCCAGCCCCTACACCCCTTTGTAACCCCCTCCAGCCCCTACACCCCTTCCTGTCTCTGTAACCCCTCCAGCCCCTACACCCCTCCCTGTATCTGTAACCTCCTCCAGCCCCTACACCCCTCTGTAACCCCCTCCAGCCCCTACACCCCTCCCTGTCTCTGTAAACCCCTCCAGCCCCTACACCCCTCCCTGTCTCCGTAACCCCCTCCAGCCCCTACACCCCTCCCTGTCTCTGTGACCCCTTCCAGCCCGGACACCCCTCCTGTGTCTGTGATTTGCTCTGGCTCCTACACCTCTGTCCCCCTCTGTTACCTTTCAGGCCCTGCACTTTCCTTGCCGCAGTGACCCTCACTGGCTCATACACCTTCCAGTTCCCACACCCCCTTCCCATCTATAAATCCCTCCGTGATCTCCACACTCCTCTCTCACCACTACCAAAGTCTCTGCCCTCTGTTACCAGGGTCTCAAATTCCCTCCCTGTCCCCTCCTTCAACCCCTCTGTCTGCGACTGAGCATTGGGTCCCCGCTCTCAGCACCCTCACCTATTTTTGCAGGTCTCAAATTCGGCTATCCATTCTGTCAGTGACTCCCAGCTCTTAAAATTCTCCCTGTTTACAAAAGCGCCTCGCTACCTCACCAACTGCCTCTGATCCACTGCAAATCCCACGCGTGGTAAACCATGAATACTCCTGACCTGTTTAATGCGTGCAGGAAAACAGTTAGTAACATGTGGTATGAGAGTGCAGATTGGTCACTGTTCTGTATGAACGGTTCCTCGATGCCTTCCTGTGATATTGAGATTCCTCGTTAAATTCCCTCCTTCTCTACATTTAATGCGATGCTGCACCCTCGATGCTCATGATGCTTTTCGACGTGAACAACAAATGATGTCTCAACACGATGCTGCTCTCACAACCTTCCACAGAAACCTTTCCACCAGTCGTCTGCCCCCTCCGGAGTGTCATGTTAATAAATGCCAACTTCTCATCAAATTTCATCTTTCCAGCCAGAGATTACATAAACTCTACATTCAGCATCCGCTCTGTTTAAACAAGCTGCTAATTCGATTCCAAGGTCAAAAGGAATTCTCTCCCACCCCCGCCCCAAGTCCTGCTCAGCTATTCACACTCCAATAACACACTCCCGGGGTCAGACACAGAGTGAAGCTCCCTCCACACCGTCCCATCACACACTCCCGGGGTCAGACACAGAGTGAAGCTCCCTCCACACCGTCCCATCACACACTCCCGGGGTCAGACACAGAGTGAAACTCCCTCTACACCGTCCCATCACACACTCCCGGGGTCAGACACAGAGTGAAACTCCCTCCACACTGTCCCATCACACACTCCCGGGGTCAGACACAGAGTGAAACTCCCTCCACACTGTCCCATCACACACTCCTGGGGTCAGACACAGAGTGAAACTCCCTCTACACTGTCCCATCACACACTCCCGAGGTCAGACACAGAATGAAACTCCCTCTGCCCTGTCACATCACACACTCCCAGGGTCAGACATAGAATGAAACTCCCTCTACACAGTCTGATCAAAGATTAGGATTATGGCTCTAATTTGTTCAGCCATCTATAAAGCAATAGGACAAGCCTGTTGTAACACTAATTCTCTCAGTGCATCTCTCCCACACTGTTTCTGTACCATTTCTTAACCAAGCGGTCCAAACACATATCCTGTCTACCACTGGGGTGAAGTACGCAGAGCACATCACTTGCCCCACCCCAGTCTCCCAGCACTCGGTCCATCACCGATCTCCAACTGTTCCTGTGGGGGTCCACCAGTCACCCCAGCAGTGCCCTGTGACCCTCTATGAAGAGACGTGAACCTTTGTTGCAATGGGCAATCGAATTGGTCTCACCATCCTGCTGTCAGACCCTCAAGCACATCGCCATGGGCAGCAGAGACAACACATCAGGGGTGGTTCACACCAACATCACAGTGGTCACTCACTCTGACCACCACAGTGCTCACTCATTCTGACAAACACCACAGTGCTCACTCACTCTGACCAACAGCAGAGTGCTCACTCACTGTAACCAAGACCACAGTGCTCACTCTGACCAACACCACTGTGCTCACTCACTCTGACCATCACCACAGTGCTCACTCACTCTGACCAACACCACAGTGCTCACTCACTCTGACCAACACCACAGTTCTCACTCACTATGACCAACACCACAGTGCTCACTGACTCTGACCAACACCACAGTGGTCACTCACTCTGACCAACAGAGTACTCACTCACTCTGACCAACACCACAGTGGTCACTCACTCTGATAACAACACAGTGCTCACTCACTCTGACCAACAGAGTACTCACTCACTCTGACCAACACCACAGTGGTCACTCACTCTGATAACAACACAGTGCTCACTCAGTCTGACCAACATCACAGTGGTCAGTCACTCTGACCAACACCACAAAGCGCACTCACTCTGAACAACACCACAGCGCTCACTCACTCTGACCAGCACAGTGCTCAGTGTCGCTGACCATCACCACAGTGGTCATTCACTCTGATCAACACCACAGTGCTCACTCTCTCTGACCATCACCACAGTGCTCACTCACACTGACCAACAACACAGTGCTCACTCACTCTGACTGACTGCACAGTGCTCACTCACTCTAGCCAACTCCACAGTGGTCACTCACTCTGACCAACAACACAGTGCTCACTCACTCTGACCAGCACAATGCTCACTGTTGCTGACCATCACCACAGTGGTCATTCACTCTGACCAACACCACAGTGCTCACTCACACTGACCAACAACAGAGTGCTCACTCACTCTGACTGACAGCACAGTGCTCACTCACCCCTACCATCACCACAGGGCTCACACACTCTGGCCAACACCACAGTGCTCTCACACTCTGACCATCACCACAATTCTCACTCACTCTGACCAACACAGTACTCACTCACTCTGAGCAACACCACAGTGCTCACACTCTCCGGTCAACACCACTGTGCTCTCTCACTCTGACCTCCACAGTGCTCACTGTATCTGACCAACAACACAGTGGTCACTCACTCTGACAAACACCACAGTGGTCACTCTGACCAACAACACAGTTCTCAATCACTCTGACAAACACCACAGTGCTCACTCACTCTGACCAACACAACAGTGGTCATTCACTCTGACCAACACCACAATGCCCTCTCACTCTGACCAACAACACAGTGCTCACTCACTCTGATCAACACCACAGTGGTCACTCACTCTGACCAACACATTACTCACTCACTCTGACCAACACCACAGTGCTCACTGACTCTGACCAACACCACAGTGCTCACTCTGACCAGCACCACAGTGCTCACTCACTGTGACCAACACCACAGTGTTCACTCATTCTGACCTACGCCACAGTGTTCACTCTGACCAACAACACAGTGGTCACTCACTCTGACCAACAGAGTACTCACTCACTCTGACCAACACCACTGTGCTCACTGACTCTGCCCAACAACACAGTGCTCACTCTCACCAACACAACAGTGCTCACTCACTGTGACCAACATGACAGTGTTCATTGACTCTGACCACCACAGTGCTCACTCACTGTGACCAAGACCACACTGCTCACTCTGACCAACACCACAGTGTTCACTCACTCTGACCACCACAGTGCTCACTCATTCTGACCAACAACACAGTGGTCTCTCACTCTGACCAACACCGCAGTGGTCATTCACTCTGACCAACAGCACAGTGTTCACTCCCAGTGGTCACTCTGAGCAACACCACAGTACTCACTCATTCTGACCATCACCACTGTGCTCTCTCACTCTGACCATCACCTCAGTGCTCACTCACTCTGACCGACACCACTGTGCTCACTCTATTTGACCAACAACACAATGTTCTCTCATTCTGACCAACACCCCAGTGCTCACTCTGGCCAACACCACAGTGCTCACTCACTCTAACCAACACCGCAGTGCTCACTCGCTCTGGCCAACACCACCGTGTTCACTCACTGTGACCAACACCACAGTGCTCACTCTGACCAACACCACAGTGCTCACTGTGACCAACACCACAGTGCTCACTCACTCTGACCAACTGCACATTGTTCTCTCACACTGACAAACACCACAGTGCTCACTCACTTATTCTGACCAACACCACGGTGTTCACTCACTCTGACCAACACCACAGTCTTCACTCTGGCCAACACCAGAGTGCTCACTCATTCTCACCGGCACCACAGTGTTCACTCACTCTGGCTAACACCGCAGTGCTCACTCACTCTAACCACCACAGTGCTCACTGTCGCTGACCATCACCACAGTGGTCACTCACTCTGACCAACACTACATTGCTCACTCTGACCAACAACACAGTGCTCACTCACACTGAACAACACCACAGTGCTCACTCACTCTGACCAGCACAGTGCTCACTGTCGCTGACCATCACCATAGTGGTCATTCACTCTGACGAACACCACTGTGCTCACTCTCTCTGACCATCACCACAGTGCTCACTCAACTGACCAACAACACAGTGCTCACTCACTCTGACTGACAGCACACTGCTCACTCACTCCGACCATCACCACAGTGCTCACACACTCTGGTCAACACCACTGTGCTCTCTCACTCTGACCTCCACAGTGCTCACTGTATCTGACCAACAACACAGTGGTCACTCACTCTGACCAACACCACAGTGGTCACTCTGACCAACAACACAGTTCTCAATCACTCTGACAAACACCACAGTGCTCACTCACTCTGACCAACACAACAGTGGTCATTCACTCTGACCAACACCACAATGCCCTCTCACTCTGACCAACAACACAGTGCTCACTCACTCTGATCAACACCACAGTGGTCACTCACTCTGACCAACACATTACTCACTCACTCTGGCCAACACCACAGTGCTCACTCATTCTGACCAACACCACAGTGCTCACTCACTCTGACCTATGCCACAGTGTTCACTCTGACCAACAACACAGTGGTCACTCACTCTGACCAACAGAGTACTCACTCACTCTGACCAACACCACAGTGGTCACTCACTCTGATAACAACACAGTGCTCACTCAGTCTGACCAACATCACAGTGGTCAGTCACTCTGAACAACACCACAGCGCTCACTCACACTGACCATCACCACAGTGCTCACTCACACTGACCAACAACACAGTGCTCACTCACTCTGACTGACAGCACAGTGCTCACTCACTCTAGCCAACACCACAGTGGTCACTCACTCTGACCAACAACACAGTGCTCACTCACTCTGACCAGCACAGTGCTCACTGTCGCTGACCATCACCACAGTGGTCATTCACTCTGACCAACACCACAGTGCTCACTCACACTGACCAACAACAGAGTGCTCACTCACTCTGACTGACAGCACAGTGCTCACTCACCCCTACCATCACCACAGGGCTCACACACTCTGGCCAACACCACAGTGCTCTCACACTCTGACCATCACCACAATTCTCACTCACTCTGACCAACACAGTACTCACTCACTCTGAGCAACACCACAGTGCTCACACTCTCCGGTCAACACCACTGTGCTCTCTCACTCTGACCTCCACAGTGCTCACTGTATCTGACCAACAACACACTGGTCACTCACTCTGACAAACACCACAGTGGTCACTCTGACCAACAACACAGTTCTCAATCACTCTGACAAACACCACAGTGCTCACTCACTCTGACCAACACAACAGTGGTCATTCACTCTGACCAACACCACAATGCCCTCTCACTCTGACCAACAACACAGTGCTCACTCACTCTGATCAACACCACAGTGGTCACTCACTCTGACCAACACATTACTCACTCACTCTGACCAACACCACAGTGCTCACTGACTCTGACCAACACCACAGTGCTCACTCTGACCAGCACCACAGTGCTCACTCACTGTGACCAACACCACAGTGCTCACTCTGACCAACACCACAGTGCTCACTGTGACCAACACCACAGTGGTCACTCACTCTGACCAACACATTACTCACTCACTCTGACCAACACCACAGTGCTCACTGACTCTGACCAACACCACAGTGCTCACTCTGACCAGCACCACAGTGCTCACTCACTGTGACCAACACCACAGTGCTCACTCATTCTGACCAACAGCACAGTGTTCACTCTGGCCAACACCACAGTGCTCACTCATTCTGACCAACACAACAGTGCTTACTCACTCTGACCAACACCACAGTGCTCACTCACTCTGACCAACACCACAGTGTTCACTCTGACCAACAACACAGTGGTCACTCACTCTGACCAACAGAGTACTCACTCACTCTGACCAACACCACTGTGCTCACTGACTCTGCCCAACAACACAGTGCTCACTCTCACCAACACAACAGTGCTCACTCACTGTGACCAACATGACAGTGTTCATTGACTCTGACCACCACAGTGCTCACTCACTGTGACCAAGACCACACTGCTCACTCTGACCAACACCACAGTGCTCACTCACTCTGACCACCACAGTGCTCACTCATTCTGACCAACAACACAGTGGTCTCTCACTCTGACCAACAGCACAGTGTTCACTCCCAGTGGTCACTCTGAGCAACACCACAGTACTCACTCATTCTGACCATCACCACTGTGCTCTCTCACTCTGACCATCACCTCAGTGCTCACTCACTCTGACCGACACCACAGTGCTCACTCTATTTGACCAACAACACAATGTTCTCTCATTCTGACCAACACCCCAGTGCTCACTCTGGCCAACACCACAGTGCTCACTCACTCTGACCAACACCGCAGTGCTCACTCTATTTGACCAACAACACAATGTTCTCTCATTCTGACCAACACCCCAGTGCTCACTCTGACCAACACCCCAGTGCTCACTCTGGCCAACACCACAGTGCTCACTCACTCTAACCAACACCGCAGTGCTCACTCGCTCTGGCCAACACCACCGTGTTCACTCACTGTGACCAACACCACAGTGCTCACTCTGACCAACACCACAGTGCTCACTGTCGCTGACCATCACCATAATGGTCATTCACTCTGACCAACAACACAGTGCTCACTCACTCTGATCAACACCACAGTGCTCACTGACTCTGACTAACACCACAGTGCTCACTCTGACCAGCACCACAGTGCTCACTCACTGTGACCAACACCACAGTTCTCACTCATTCTGACCAACAGCACAGTGCTCACTCTGGCCAACACCATAGTGCTCACTCATTCTGACCAACACAACAGTGCTCACTCACTCTGACCTACGCCACAGTGTTCACTCTGACCAACAACACAGTGGTCACTCACTCTGATCAACACCACAGTGCTCACTCACTCTGACCAACACCACAGTGCTCACTCACTCTGACCAACACCACAGTGTTCACTCTGACCAACAACACAGTGGTCACTCACTCTGACCAACAGAGTACTCACTCACTCTGACCAACACCACTGTGCTCACTGACTCTGCCCAACAACACAGTGCTCACTCTCACCAACACAACAGTGCTCACTCACTGTGACCAACATGACAGTGTTCATTGACTCTGACCACCACAGTGCTCACTCACTGTGACCAAGACCACACTGCTCACTCTGACCAACACCACAGTGCTCACTCACTCTGACCACCACAGTGCTCACTCATTCTGACCAACAACACAGTGGTCTCTCACTCTGACCAACAGCACAGTGTTCACTCCCAGTGGTCACTCTGAGCAACACCACAGTACTCACTCATTCTGACCATCACCACTGTGCTCTCTCACTCTGACCATCACCTCAGTGCTCACTCACTCTGACCGACACCACAGTGCTCACTCTATTTGACCAACAACACAATGTTCTCTCATTCTGACCAACACCCCAGTGCTCACTCTGGCCAACACCACAGTGCTCACTCACTCTGACCAACACCGCAGTGCTCACTCTATTTGACCAACAACACAATGTTCTCTCATTCTGACCAACACCCCAGTGCTCACTCTGACCAACACCCCAGTGCTCACTCTGGCCAACACCACAGTGCTCACTCACTCTAACCAACACCGCAGTGCTCACTCGCTCTGGCCAACACCACCGTGTTCACTCACTGTGACCAACACCACAGTTCTCACTCATTCTGACCAACAGCACAGTGCTCACTCTGGCCAACACCATAGTGCTCACTCATTCTGACCAACACAACAGTGCTCACTCACTCTGACCTACGCCACAGTGTTCACTCTGACCAACAACACAGTGCTCACTCACTCTGACTGACAGCACAGTGCTCACTCACTCTAGCCAACACCACAGTGGTCACTCACTCTGACCAACAACACAGTGCTCACTCACTCTGACCAGCACAGTGCTCACTGTCGCTGACCATCACCACAGTGGTCATTCACTCTGACCAACACCACAGTGCTCACTCACACTGACCAACAACAGAGTGCTCACTCACTCTGACTGACAGCACAGTGCTCACTCACCCCTACCATCACCACAGTGCTCACACACTCTGGCCAACACCACAGTGCTCTCACACTCTGGCCATCACCACAATTCTCACTCACTCTGACCAACACAGTACTCACTCACTCTGAGCAACACCACAGTGCTCACACTCTCCGGTCAACACCACTGTGCTCTCTCACTCTGACCTCCACAGTGCTCACTGTATCTGACCAACAACACACTGGTCACTCACTCTGACAAACACCACAGTGGTCACTCTGACCAACAACACAGTTCTCAATCACTCTGACAAACACCACAGTGCTCACTCACTCTGACCAACACAACAGTGGTCATTCACTCTGACCAACACCACAATGCCCTCTCACTCTGACCAACAACACAGTGCTCACTCACTCTGATCAACACCACAGTGGTCACTCACTCTGACCAACACATTACTCACTCACTCTGACCAACACCACAGTGCTCACTGACTCTGACCAACACCACAGTGCTCACTCTGACCAGCACCACAGTGCTCACTCACTGTGACCAACACCACAGTGCTCACTCTGACCAACACCACAGTGCTCACTGTGACCAACACCACAGTGGTCACTCACTCTGACCAACACATTACTCACTCACTCTGACCAACACCACAGTGCTCACTGACTCTGACCAACACCACAGTGCTCACTCTGACCAGCACCACAGTGCTCACTCACTGTGACCAACACCACAGTGCTCACTCATTCTGACCAACAGCACAGTGTTCACTCTGGCCAACACCACAGTGCTCACTCATTCTGACCAACACAACAGTGCTTACTCACTCTGACCAACACCACAGTGCTCACTCACTCTGACCAACACCACAGTGTTCACTCTGACCAACAACACAGTGGTCACTCACTCTGACCAACAGAGTACTCACTCACTCTGACCAACACCACTGTGCTCACTGACTCTGCCCAACAACACAGTGCTCACTCTCACCAACACAACAGTGCTCACTCACTGTGACCAACATGACAGTGTTCATTGACTCTGACCACCACAGTGCTCACTCACTGTGACCAAGACCACACTGCTCACTCTGACCAACACCACAGTGCTCACTCACTCTGACCACCACAGTGCTCACTCATTCTGACCAACAACACAGTGGTCTCTCACTCTGACCAACAGCACAGTGTTCACTCCCAGTGGTCACTCTGAGCAACACCACAGTACTCACTCATTCTGACCATCACCACTGTGCTCTCTCACTCTGACCATCACCTCAGTGCTCACTCACTCTGACCGACACCACAGTGCTCACTCTATTTGACCAACAACACAATGTTCTCTCATTCTGACCAACACCCCAGTGCTCACTCTGGCCAACACCACAGTGCTCACTCACTCTGACCAACACCGCAGTGCTCACTCTATTTGACCAACAACACAATGTTCTCTCATTCTGACCAACACCCCAGTGCTCACTCTGACCAACACCCCAGTGCTCACTCTGGCCAACACCACAGTGCTCACTCACTCTAACCAACACCGCAGTGCTCACTCGCTCTGGCCAACACCACCGTGTTCACTCACTGTGACCAACACCACAGTGCTCACTCTGACCAACACCACAGTGCTCACTGTCGCTGACCATCACCATAATGGTCATTCACTCTGACCAACAACACAGTGCTCACTCACTCTGATCAACACCACAGTGCTCACTGACTCTGACTAACACCACAGTGCTCACTCTGACCAGCACCACAGTGCTCACTCACTGTGACAAACACCACAGTTCTCACTCATTCTGACCAACAGCACAGTGCTCACTCTGGCCAACACCATAGTGCTCACTCATTCTGACCAACACAACAGTGCTCACTCACTCTGACCTACGCCACAGTGTTCACTCTGACCAACAACACAGTGGTCACTCACTCTGATCAACACCACAGTGCTCACTCAATCTGACCAACACCACAGTGCTCACTCACTCTGACCAACACCACAGTGTTCACTCTGACCAACAACACAGTGGTCACTCACTCTGACCAACAGAGTACTCACTCACTCTGACCAACACCACTGTGCTCACTGACTCTGCCCAACAACACAGTGCTCACTCTCACCAACACAACAGTGCTCACTCACTGTGACCAACATGACAGTGTTCATTGACTCTGACCACCACAGTGCTCACTCACTGTGACCAAGACCACACTGCTCACTCTGACCAACACCACAGTGCTCACTCACTCTGACCACCACAGTGCTCACTCATTCTGACCAACAACACAGTGGTCTCTCACTCTGACCAACAGCACAGTGTTCACTCCCAGTGGTCACTCTGAGCAACACCACAGTACTCACTCATTCTGACCATCACCACTGTGCTCTCTCACTCTGACCATCACCTCAGTGCTCACTCACTCTGACCGACACCACAGTGCTCACTCTATTTGACCAACAACACAATGTTCTCTCATTCTGACCAACACCCCAGTGCTCACTCTGGCCAACACCACAGTGCTCACTCACTCTGACCAACACCGCAGTGCTCACTCTATTTGACCAACAACACAATGTTCTCTCATTCTGACCAACACCCCAGTGCTCACTCTGACCAACACCCCAGTGCTCACTCTGGCCAACACCACAGTGCTCACTCACTCTAACCAACACCGCAGTGCTCACTCGCTCTGGCCAACACCACCGTGTTCACTCACTGTGACCAACACCACAGTGCTCACTCTGACCAACACCACAGTGCTCACTGTCGCTGACCATCACCATAATGGTCATTCACTCTGACCAACAACACAGTGCTCACTCACTCTGATCAACACCACAGTGCTCACTGACTCTGACTAACACCACAGTGCTCACTCTGACCAGCACCACAGTGCTCACTCACTGTGACCAACACCACAGTTCTCACTCATTCTGACCAACAGCACAGTGCTCACTCTGGCCAACACCATAGTGCTCACTCATTCTGACCAACACAACAGTGCTCACTCACTCTGACCTACGCCACAGTGTTCACTCTGACCAACAACACAGTGGTCACTCACTCTGATCAACACCACAGTGCTCACTCACTCTGATCAACTCCACAGTGCTTACTCTGACCAAAACCACAGTGCTCACTCACTCTGACCAAAACCACAGTGCTCACTCTGACCATCACCACAGTGCTCACTCACTCTGACCACCACAGTGCTCACTCATTCTGACCAACACCGCAGTGGTCATTCACTCTGACCAACAGCACAGTGTTCACTCCCAGTGGTCACTCTGAGCAACACCACAGTACTCACTCATTCTGACCATCACTACTGTGCTCTCTCACTCTGACCATCACCTCAGTGCTCACTCACTCTGACCGACACCACAGTGCTCACTCTATTTGACCAACAACACAATGTTCTCTCATTCTGACCAACACCCCAGTGCTCACTCTGGCCAACACCACAGTGCTCACTCACTCTAACCAACACCGCAGTGCTCACTCGCTCTGGCCAACACCACCGTGTTCACTCACTGTGACCAACACCACAGTGCTCACTCTGACCAACACCACAGTGCTCACTGTGACCAACACCACAGTGCTCACTCTGGCCAACACCAGAGTGCTCACTCATTCTCACCAACACCAGAGTGCTCACTCACACTGAACAACACCACAGCGCTCACTCACTCTGACCAGCACAGTGCTCACTGTCGCTGACTATCACCATAATGGTCATTCACTCTGACCAACAACACAGTGCTCACTCACTCTGATCAACACCACAGTGCTCACTCTCTCTGACCAGCACCGCAGTGCTCACTCACTGTGACCAACACCACAGTTCTCACTCATTCTGACCAACAGCACAGTGCTCACTCTGGCCAACACCACAGTGCTCACTCATTCTGACCAACACAACAGTGCTCACTCACTCTGACCTACGCCACAGTGTTCACTCTGACCAACAACACAGTGGTCACTCACTCTGATCAACACCACAGTGCTCACTCACTCTGATCAACTCCACAGTGCTTACTCTGACCAAAACCACAGTGCTCACTCACTCTGACCAAAACCACAGTGCTCACTCTGACCAGCACCACAGTGCTCACTCACTGTGACCAACACCACAGTGCTCACTCAGTCTGACCAACAGCACAGTGGTCACTCACTCTGACCAACACCACAGTGCTCACTCTGGCCAAAACCACAGTGCTCACTCATTCTGACCATCACCACTGTGCTCTCTCACTCTGACCATCACTCAGTGCTCACTCACTCTGACCAACATCACAGTGCTCACTCACTCTGACCTGCACCACAGTTCTCACTCGCTATGAACAACACCACAGTGCTCACTCTATTTGACCAACAACACAATGATCTCTCATTCTGACCAACACCCCAGTGCTCACTCTGGCCAACACCACAGTGCTCACTCACTCTAACCAACACCGCAGTGCTCACTCGCTCTGGCCAACGCCACCGTGTTCACTCACTGTGACCAACACCACAGTGCTCACTCTGGCCAACAACAGAGTGCTCACTCATTCTCACCAACACCAGAGTGCTCACACGCACTGAACAACACCACAGCGCTCACTCACTCTGACCAGCACAGTGCTCACTGTCGCTGACCATCACCATAGTGGTGATTCACTCTGACCAACAAAACAGTGGTCACTCACTCTGACCAACACAACAGTCGTCACTCTGACCAACAACACAGTTCTCAATCACTCTGACAAACACGACAGTGCTCACTCACTCTGACCAACACAACAGTGGTCATTCACTCTGACCAACACCACAATGCCCTCTCACTCTGACCAACAACACAGTGCTCACATACTCTGATCAACATCACAGTGCTCACTCACTCTGACCAACACCACAGTGCTCACTCATTCTGACCAACAGCACAGTGGTCACTCACTCTGACCAACACCACAGTGCTCACTCTGGCCAAAACCACAGTGCTCATTCTGACCAGCACCACAGTGCTCACTCACTGTGACCAACACAACAGTACTCACTCATTCTGACCATCACCACTGTGCCCTCTCACTCTGACCAACATCACATTGCTCACTCACTCTGACCAATTCCACAGTGCTCACTCACTCTGACCAACACCACAGTGCTCACTGACTCTGACCAACAACACAGTGTTCACTCTCACCAACACCACAGTGCTCACTCACTGTGACCAACACCACAGTGTTCATTGACTCTGACCACCACAGTGCTCACTCACTGTGACCAAGACCACACTGCTCACTCTGACCAACACCACAGTGCTCACTCACTCTGACCACCACAGTGCTCACTCATTCTGACCAACACCGCAGTGGTCATTCACTCTGACCAACAGCACAGTGTTCACTCCCAGTGGTCACTCTGAGCAACACCACAGTACTCACTCATTCTGACCATCACTACTGTGCTCTCTCACTCTGACCATCACCTCAGTGCTCACTCACTCTGACCGACACCACAGTGCTCACTCTATTTGACCAACAACACAATGTTCTCTCATTCTGACCAACACCCCAGTGCTCACTCTGGCCAACACCACAGTGCTCACTCACTCTAACCAACACCGCAGTGCTCACTCGCTCTGGCCAACACCACCGTGTTCACTCACTGTGACCAACACCACAGTGCTCACTCTGACCAACACCACAGTCTTCACTCTGGCCAACACCAGAGTGCTCACTCATTCTCACCGGCACCACAGTGTTCACTCACTCTGGCTAACACCGCAGTGCTCACTCAGTCTGACCAACATCACAGTGGTCACTCACTCTGACCAACACCACAGTGCTCACTCTGACCAACAACACAGTGCTCACTCACACTGAACAACACCACAGCGCTCACTCACTCTGACCAGCACAGTGCTCACTGTCGCTGACCATCACCATAGTGGTCATTCACTCTGACCAACACCACTGTGCTCACTCTCTCTGACCATCACCACAGTGCTCACTCAACTGACCAACAACACAGTGCTCACTCACTCTGACTGACAGCACAGTGCTCACTCACTCCGACCATCACCACAGTGCTCACACACTCTGACCAGCACAGTGCTCACTGTCGCTGACCATCACCACAATTCTCACTCACTCTGACCAACACCACAGTGGTCATTCACTCTGACCAACACTACAGTGCTCACTCACACTGACCAACAACGGAGTGCTCACTCACTCTGACTGACAGCACAGTGCTCACTCACTCTGACCATCACCACAGTGCTCACACACTCTGGCCAACACCACAGTGCTCTCACACTCTGACCATCACCACAATTCTCACTCACTCTGACCAACACAGTACTCACTCACTCTGAGCAACACCACAGTGCTCACGCTCACCGGTCAACACCACTGTGTTCTCTCACTCTGTCCAGCACAGTGCTCACTGTATCTGACCAACAACACAGTGGTCACTCACTCTGACCAACACCACAGTGGTCACTCTGACCAACAACACAGTTCTCAATCACTCTGACAAACACCACAGTGCTCACTGACTCTGACCAACACCACAGTGCTCACTCACTCTGACCAACACAATACTCACTCACTCTGACCAACACCACAGTGGTCATTCACTCTGACCAACACTACAGTGCTCACTCACACTGACCAACAACGGAGTGCTCACTCACTCTGACTGACAGCACAGTGCTCACTGACTCTGACCATCACCACAATTCTCACTCACTCTGACCAACACAGTACTCACTCACTCTGAGCAACACCACAGTGCTCACGCTCACCGGTCAACACCACTGTGTTCTCTCACTCTGTCCACCACAGTGCTCACTGTATCTGACCAACAACACAGTGGTCACTCACTCTGACCAACACCACAGTGGTCACTCTGACCAACAACACAGTTCTCAATCACTCCGACAAACACCACAGTGCTCACTGACTCTGACCAACACCACAGTGCTCACTCACTCTGACCAACACAATACTCACTCACTCTGACCAACACCACAGTGGTCATTCACTCTGACCAACACTACAGTGCTCACTCACACTGACCAACAACGGAGTGCTCACTCACTCTGACTGACAGCACAGTGCTCACTGACTCTGACCATCACCACAATTCTCACTCACTCTGACCAACACAGTACTCACTCACTCTGAGCAACACCACAGTGCTCACGCTCACCGGTCAACACCACTGTGATCTCTCAGTCTGTCCACCACAGTGCTCACTGTATCTGACCAACAACACAGTGGTCACTCACTCTGACCAACACCACAGTGGTCACTCTGACCAACAACACAGTTCTCAATCACTCTGACAAACACCACAGTGCTCACTGACTCTGACCAACACCACAGTGCTCACTCACTCTGACCAACACAATACTCACTCACTCTGACCAACACCACAGTGCTCACTCTGACCAAAACCACAGTGCTCACTCACTCTGACCAACAGAACAGTGCTCACTCTGACCAGCACCACAGTGCTCACTGACTCTGACCAACAGAACAGTGCTCACTCTGACCAACACCACAGTGCTCACTCATTCTGACCTACGCCACAGTGTTCACTCTGACCAACAACACAGTGGTCACTGACTCTGCCCAACAACACAGTACTCACTCTCACCAACACAACAGTGCTCACTCACTGTGACCAACACCACAGTGTTCATTGACTCTGACCACCACAGTGCTCACTTACTCTGACCATCACCACAGTGCTCACTCAGTTTGACCAACAACACAGTGGTCTCTCACTCTGGCCAACACCACAGTGGTTTCTCACTCTGACCAACACCACTGTGCTCACTCACTCTGAGCAACACCACAGTGTTCATTGACTCTGACCACCACAGTGCTCACTTACTCTGACCATCACCACAGTGCTCACTCATTCTGACCAACACCACAGTGCTCACTCACTCTGAACAACACCACAGTGCTCACTCACTCTAGCCAACACTACAGTGCTCACTCTCTCTGACCATCACCACAGTGCTCACTCACACTGACCAACAACACAGTGCTCACTCGCTCTGACTGACAGCACAGTTCTCACTCACTCCGACCATCACCACAGTGCTCACACACTCTGGTCAACACCGCAGTGCTCACTCACTCTAGCCAACACCACAGTGGTCACTCACTCTGACCAACAACACAGTGCTCAGTCGCTCTGAACAACACCACAGCGCTCACTCACTGTGACCAACACCACAGTGCTCACTGTCGCTGACCATCACCACAGTGGTCATTCACTCTGACCAACACTGCAGTGCTCGCTCACACTGACCAACAACAGAGTGCTCACTCACTCTGACTGACAGCACAGTGCTCACTCACCCCTACCATCACCACAGTGCTCTCTCACTCTGGCCATCACCACAATTCTCACTAACTCTGACCAACACAGTACTCATTCACTCTGAGCAACACCACAGTGCTCACACTCTCTGGTCAACACCACTGTGCTCTCTCACTCTGACCAACACAACAGTGCTCACTCTGACCAGCACCACAGTGCTCACTGACTGTGTCCAACACCACAGTGCTCACTCTGACCAACACCACAGTGCTCACTCACTGTGACCAACACCACAGTGCTCACTGACTCTGACCAACACCACAGTGTTCATTGACTCTGACCACCACAGTGCTCACTTACTCTGGCCATCACCACAGTGTTCACTCACTCTGGCCAACACCGCAGTGCTCTCACACTCTGCCCAACACCAGTGTGGTCACTCACTCTGACCAACACCACAGTGCTCATTCACTCTGACCAACACAATACTCACTCACTCTGACCAACACCACAGTGCTCACTCTGACCAACACCACAGTGCTCACACTGACCAACACCACAGTGCTCACTCACTGTGACCAACACCACAGTGCTCACTCATTCTGACCAACACAACAGTGCTCACTCTGACCAACACCACAGTGCTCACTCACTCTGACCTACACTACAGTGTTCACTCTGACCAACAACACAGTGGTCACTCACTCTGACCAACAGAGTACTCACTCACTCTGACCAACACCACTGTGCTCACTGATTCTGCCCAGCAACACAGTGCTCACTCTCACCAACACAACAGTGCTCACTCACTGTGACCAACACCACAGTATTCATTGACTCTGACCACCACAGTGCTCACTTACTCTGACCATCACCGCAGTGCTCACTCAGTCTGACCAACACCATAGTGTTCACTCACTCTGACCAACTCCACAGTGTTCACTCACTCTGACCAACTCCACAGTGCTCACTCATTCTGACCAACAACACAGTGGTCTCTCACTCTGGCCAACACCACAGTGGTTTCTCACTCTGACCAACACCACAGTGCTCACTCACTCTGACCAACAGCACAGTGCTCACTCACTGTGACCAACACCACAGTGCTCACACACTCTGACCAGCACAGTGCTCACTGTCGCTGACCATCACCACAGTGGTCATTCACTCTGACCAACACCACAGTGGTCATTCACTCTGACCAACAACGGAGTGCTCACTCACTCTGACTGACAGCACAGTGCTCACTCACTCCGACCATCACCACAGTGCTCACACACTCTGGCCAACACCACAGTGCTCACTCACTGTGACCATCAACACAATTCTCACTCACTCTGACCAACACAGTACTCACTCACTCTGAACAACACCACAGTGCTCACGCTCTCCGGTCAACACCACTGTGTTCTCTCACTCTGTCCACCACAGTGCTCACTGTATCTGACCAACAACACAGTGGTCACTCACTCTGACCAACACCACAGTGGTCACTCTGACCAACAACACAGTTCTCAATCACTCTGACAAACACCACAGTGCTCACTGACTCTGACCAACACCACAGTGCTCACTCACTCTGACCAACAGAACAGTGCTCACTCTGACCAGCACCACAGTGCTCACTGACTCTGACCAACAGAACAGTGCTCACTCTGACCAGCACCACAGTGTTCACTCTGACCAACACCACAGTGCTCCCTGCTCTGACCAACACCACAGTGCTCACTCATTCTGACCTACGCCACAGTGTTCACTCTGACCAACAACACAGTGGTCACTGACTCTGCCCAACAACACAGTACTCACTCTCACCAACACAACAGTGCTCACTCACTGTGACCAACACCACAGTGTTAATTGACTCTGACCACCACAGTGCTCACTTACTCTGACCATCACCACAGTGCTCACTCAGTTTGACCAACACCACGGTGTTCACTCACTCTGGCCAACACCGCAGTGCTCACTCATTCTGACCAACAACACAGTGGTCTCTCACTCTGGCCAACACCACAGTGGTTTCTCACTCTGACCAACACCACTGTGCTCACTCTCTCTGACCATCACCACAGTGCTCACTCACACTGACCAACAACACAGTGCTCACTCACTCTGAGCAACACCACAGTGCTCACACTCTCCGGTCAACACCACTGTGCTCTCTCACTCTGAGCACCACAGTGCTCACTGTATCTGACCAGCAACACAGTGGTCACTCACTCTGACCAACACCACAGTGGTCACTCTAACCAACAACACAGTTCTCAATCACTCTGACAAACACCACAATGCTCACTCACTCTGACCAACACAAAAGTGGTCATTCACTCTGACCAACACCACAATGCACTCTCACTCTGACCAACAACACAGTGCTCACTCACTCTGACCAACACAACAGTGCTCACTCACTCTGACCAGCACCACAGTGTTCACTCTGACCAACACCACAGTGCTCACTCACTGTGACCAAAACCACAGTGTTCATTGACTCTGACCACCACAGTGCTCACTTACTCTGACCATCACCACAGTGCTCACTCAGTTTGACCAACACCACGGTGTTCACTCACTCTGGCCAACACCACAGTGCTCACACACTCTGCCCAACACCAGTGTGGTCACTCACTCTGACCAACACCACAGTGTTCACTCACTGTGACCAACACCACAGTGCTCACTCACTCTGACCAACACCACAGTTCTCACTCTGACCAACACCACAGTGGTCACTCACTCTGACCAACAGCACAGTGCTCACTCACTGTGACCAACACCACAGTGGTCACTCACTCTGACCAACAGCACAGTGCTCACTCACTCTGACCAACACCACAGTGCTCACTCACTCTGATCAACACCACAGTGTTCAGTCACTCCGACCAACTCCACAGCGCTCTCTCTGACCAACACCACAGTGCTCACTGTCGCTGACCATCACCACAGTGGTCATTCACTCTGACCAACACTACAGTGCTCACTCACACTGACCAACAACAGAGTGCTCACTCACTCTGACTGACAGCACAGTGCTCACTCACTCCGACCATCACCACAATTCTCACTCACTCTGACCAACACAGTACTCACTCACTCTGAGCAACACCACAGTGCTCACACTCTCCGGTCAACACCACTGTGCTCTCTCACTCTAACCACCACAGTGTTCACTGTATCTGACCAACAACACAGTGGTCACTCACTCTGACCAACACCACAGTTCTCAATCACTCTGACAAACACCACAATGCTCACTCACTCTGACCAACACCACAGTGCTCACTCTGACCAACACCACAGTGCTCACTGTGACCAACACCACAGTGCTCACTGACTCTGACCAACACCACAGTGCTCACTGTGACCAACACCACAGTGCTCACTCACTCTGACCAACACCACAGTGTTCATTGACTCTGACAACCACAGTGCTCACTTACTCTGACCAACACCACAGTGCTCACTCACTCTGAACAACACCACAGTGCTCACTCACTCTAGCCAACACTACAGTGGCCACTCACTCTGACCAACACCACAGTGCTCACTCTCTCTGACCATCACCATAGTGCTCACTCACTCTGACTGACAGCACAGTTCTCACTCACTCCGACCATCACCACAGTGCTCACACACTCTGGTCAACACAGCAGTGCTCACTCACTCTAGCCAACACCACAGTGGTCACTCACTCTGACCAACAACACAGTGCTCAGTCGCTCTGAGCAACACCACAGCGCTCACTCACTGTGACTAACACCACAGTGCTCACTGTCGCTGACCATCACCACAGTGGTCATTCACTCTGACCAACACTGCAGTGCTCGCTCACACTGACCAACAACAGAGTGCTCACTCACTCTGACTGACAGCACAGTGCTCACTGACTCTGACCAACACCACAGTGCTCTCTCACTCTGACCAACACCACAGTGCTCACTCATTCTGACCAACACAACAGTGCTCACTCTGACCAACACCACAGTGCTCACTCACTCTGACCTACGCTACAGTGTTCACTCTGACCAACAACACAGTGGTCACTCACTCTGACCAACAGAGTACTCACTCACTCTGCCCAACAACACAGTGCTCACTCTCGCCAACACAACAGTGCTCACTCACTGTGACCAACACCACAGTATTCATTGACTCTGACCACCACAGTGCTCACTTACTCTGACCATCACCACAGTGCTCACTCAGTCTGACCAACACCATAGTGTTCACTCACTCTGACCAACTCCACAGTGTTCAGTCGCTCTGACCAACTCCACAGTGCTCACTCATTCTGACCAACAACACAGTGGTCTCTCACTCTGGCCAACACCACAGTGGTTTCTCACTCTGACCAACACCACAGTGCTCACTCACTCTGACCAACAGCACAGTGCTCACTCACTGTGACCAACACCACAGTGCTCACTCACTCCGACCATCACCACAATTCTCACTCACTCTGACCAACACAGTACTCACTCACTCTGAGCAACACCACAGTGCTCACACTCTCCGGTCTACACCACTGTGCTCTCTCACTCTAACCACCACAGTGCTCACTGTATCTGACCAACAACACAGTGGTCACTCTGACCAATAACACAGTTCTCAATCACTCTGACAAACACCACAATGCTCACTCAGTCTGACCAACACCACGGTGTTCACTAACTCTGGCCAACACCGCAGTACTCACACACTCTGCCCAACACCAGTGTGGTCACTCACTCTGACCAACACCACAGTGCTCACTCTGACCAACACCACAGTGCTCACTCACTCTGACCAACACCATAGTGCTCACTCACTCCGACCAACTCCACAGTGCTCACACACTCTTACTGACACCCCAGTGCTCTCTCACTCTGACCAACACCACAGTGCTCACTCACTCTGACCAACATCACAGTGCTCACTCACTCTGACCAACACCACAGTGGTCACTCACTCTGACCAACACCATAGTGCTCACTCACTCCGACCAACTCCACAGTGCTCACACACTCTTACTGACACCCCAGTGCTCACTCACTCTGACCAACATCACAGTGCTCCCTCATTGTGACCAACAACACAGTGGTCACTCACTCTGACCAACACAACAGTGTTCACTCTCTCGGACCAACACAACAGTGCTCACTCTGACCAACACCACAGTGCTCACTCATTCTGACCAACAACACAGTGGTCTCTCTCTCTGGCCAACACCACAGTGGTTTCTCACTCTGACCAACACCACAGTTCTCACGCTGACCAACACCACAGTGGTCACTGACTCTGATCAACACCACAGTGCTCACTGTGACCAACACCACAGAGCTCACTCTCTCTGACCATCACCACAGTGCTCACTCACACTGACCAACAACACAGTGCTCACTCACTCTGACTGACAGCACAGTTCTCACTCACTCCGACCATCACCACAGTGCTCACACACTCTGGTCAACACCGCAGTGCTCACTCACTCTAGCCAACACCACAGTGGTCACTCACTCTGACCAACACCACAGTGCTCTCTCACTCTGGCCATCACCACAATTCTCACTGACTCTGACCAACACAGTACTCATTCACTCTGAGCAACACCACAGTGCTCACACTCTCCGGTCAACACCACTGTGCTCTCTCACTCTGAGCACCACAGTGCTCACTGTATCTGACCAGCAACACAGTGGTCACTCACTCTGACCAACACCACAGTGGTCACTCTAACCAACAACACAGTTCTCAATCACTCTGACAAACACCACAATGCTCACTCACTCTGACCAACACAAAAGTGGTCATTCACTCTGACCAACACCACAATGCACTCTCACTCTGACCAACAACACAGTGCTCACTCACTCTGATCAACACCACAGTGCTCACTCACTCTGACCAGCACCACAGTGTTCACTCTGACCAACACCACAGTGCTCACTCACTGTGACCAAAACCACAGTGTTCATTGACTCTGACCACCACAGTGCTCACTTACTCTGACCATCACCACAGTGCTCACTCAGTTTGACCAACACCAGTGTGGTCACTCACTCTGACCAACACCACAGTGTTCACTCACTGTGACCAACACCACAGTACTCACTCACTCTGACCAACACCACAGTTCTCACTCTGACCAACACCACAGTGGTCACTCACTCTGACCAACAGCACAGTGCTCACTCACTGTGACCAACACCACAGTGCTCACTCACTCTGACCAACACCACAGTGCTCACTCACTCTGACCAACACCACAGTTCTCACTCTGACCAACACCACAGTGGTCACTCACTCTGATCAACACCACAGTGTTCAGTCACTCCGACCAACTCCACAGCGCTCTCTCTGACCAACACCACAGTGCTCACTGTCGCTGACCATCACCACAGTGGTCATTCACTCTGACCAACACTACAGTGCTCACTCACACTGACCAACAACAGAGTGCTCACTCACTCTGACTGACAGCACAGTGCTCACTCACCCCTACCATCACCACAATTCTCACTCACTCTGACCAACACAGTACTCACTCACTCTGAGCAACACCACAGTGCTCACACTCTCCGGTCAACACCACTGTGCTCTCTCACTCTAACCACCACAGTGCTCACTGTATCTGACCAACAACACAGTGGTCACTCACTCTGACCAACACCACAGTTCTCAATCACTCTGACAAACACCACAATGCTCACTCACTCTGACCAACACCACAGTGCTCACTCTGACCAACACCACAGTGCTCACTGTGACCAACACCACAGTGCTCACTGACTCTGACCAACACCACAGTGCTCACTGTGACCAACACCACAGTGCTCACTCACTCTGACCAACACCACAGTGTTCATTGACTCTGACAACCACAGTGCTCACTTACTCTGACCAACACCACAGTGCTCACTCACTCTGAACAACACCACAGTGCTCACTCACTCTAGCCAACACTACAGTGGCCACTCACTCTGACCAACACCACAGTGCTCACTCTCTCTGACCATCACCACAGTGCTCACTCACTCTGACTGACAGCACAGTTCTCACTCACTCCGACCATCACCACAGTGCTCACACACTCTGGTCAACACAGCAGTGCTCACTCACTCTAGCCAACACCACAGTGGTCACTCACTCTGACCAACAACACAGTGCTCAGTCGCTCTGAGCAACACCACAGCGCTCACTCACTGTGACCAACACCACAGTGCTCACTGTCGCTGACCATCACCACAGTGGTCATTCACTCTGACCAACACTGCAGTGCTCGCTCACACTGACCAACAACAGAGTGCTCACTCACTCTGACTGACAGCACAGTGCTCACTGACTCTGACCAACACCACAGTGCTCTCTCACTCTGACCAACACCACAGTGCTCACTCATTCTGACCAACACAACAGTGCTCACTCTGACCAACACCACAGTGCTCACTCACTCTGACCTACGCTACAGTGTTCACTCTGACCAACAACACAGTGGTCACTCACTCTGACCAACAGAGTACTCACTCACTCTGCCCAACAACACAGTGCTCACTCTCGCCAACACAACAGTGCTCACTCACTGTGACCAACACCACAGTATTCATTGACTCTGACCACCACAGTGCTCACTTACTCTGACCATCACCACAGTGCTCACTCAGTCTGACCAACACCATAGTGTTCACTCACTCTGACCAACTCCACAGTGTTCAGTCGCTCTGACCAACTCCACAGTGCTCACTCATTCTGACCAACAACACAGTGGTCTCTCACTCTGGCCAACACCACAGTGGTTTCTCACTCTGACCAACACCACAGTGCTCACTCACTCTGACCAACAGCACAGTGCTCACTCACTGTGACCAACACCACAGTGCTCACTCACTCCGACCATCACCACAATTCTCACTCACTCTGACCAACACAGTACTCACTCACTCTGAGCAACACCACAGTGCTCACACTCTCCGGTCTACACCACTGTGCTCTCTCACTCTAACCACCACAGTGCTCACTGTATCTGACCAACAACACAGTGGTCACTCTGACCAATAACACAGTTCTCAATCACTCTGACAAACACCACAGTGCTCACTCAGTCTGACCAACACCACGGTGTTCACTAACTCTGGCCAACACCGCAGTACTCACACACTCTGCCCAACACCAGTGTGGTCACTCACTCTGACCAACTCCACAGTGTTCAGTCACTCTGACCAACTCCACAGTGCTCACTCATTCTGACCAACAACACAGTGGTCTCTCACTCTGAACAACACCACAGTGCTCACTCACTCTGACCGACAGTACACTGATCAGTCACTGTGACCAACACCACAGTGCTCACTCACTCCGACCAACTCCACAGTGCTCACACACTCTTACTGACACCCCAGTGCTCTCTCACTCTGACCAACACCACAGTGCTCTCTCACTCTGACCAACACCACAGTGCTCACTCACTCTGCCCAACATCACAGTGCTCCCTCATTGTGACCAACAACACAGTGGTCACTCACTCTGACCAACACAACAGTGTTCACTCTCTCGGACCAACACAACAGTGCTCACTCTGACCAACACCACAGTGCTCACTCATTCTGACCAACAACACAGTGGTCTCTCACTCTGGCCAACACCACAGTGGTTTCTCACTCTGACCAACACCACAGTTCTCACGCTGACCAACACCACAGTGGTCACTGACTCTGATCAACACCACAGTGCTCACTGTGACCAACACCACAGAGCTCACTCTCTCTGACCATCACCACAGTGCTCACTCACACTGACCAACAACACAGTGCTCACTCACTCTGACTGACAGCACAGTTCTCACTCACTCCGACCATCACCACAGTGCTCA
This sequence comes from Mobula birostris, assembly GCF_030028105.1. Taxonomy (NCBI): domain Eukaryota; kingdom Metazoa; phylum Chordata; class Chondrichthyes; order Myliobatiformes; family Myliobatidae; genus Mobula; species Mobula birostris. The sequence goes on along the minus strand of NC_092371.1, from coordinate 5,993,351 downwards.
CACACTCTGGTCAACACCGCAGTGCTCACTCACTGTGACCAACACCACAGTGCTCACTCACACTGACCAACAACAGAGTGCTCACTCACTCTGACTGACAGCACAGTGCTCACTCACTCCGACCATCACCACAATTCTCACTGACTCTGACCAACACAGTACTCATTCACTCTGAGCAACACCACAGTGCTCACAGTCTCCGGTCAACACCACTGTGCTCTCTCACTCTGAGCACCACAGTGCTCACTGTATCTGACCAGCAACACAGTGGTCACTCACTCTGACCAACACCACAGTGGTCACTCTAACCAACAACACAGTTCTCAATCACTCTGACAAACACCACAGTGCTCACTCACTCTGACCAACACAAAAGTGGTCATTCACTCTGACCAACACCACAATGCACTCTCACTCTGACCAACAACACAGTGCTCACTCACTGTGACCAACACCACAGTGGTCACTCTGACCAGTACCACAGTGTTCACTCACTCTGACCAACAACACAGTGCTCACTGACTCTGACCAACACCACAGTGCTCACTCTGACCAACACCACAGTGCTCACTCACTGTGACCAACAGAGTACTCACTCACTCTGACCAACACCACTGTGCTCACTGACTCTGCCCAACAACACAGTGCTCACTCTCACCAACACAACAGTGCTCACTCACTGTGACCAACACCACAGTGTTCATTGACTCTGACCACCACAGTGCTCACTTACTCTGACCATCACCACAGTGCTCACTCATTCTGACCAACAGCACAGTGCTCACTCACTGTGACCAACAGCACAGTGCTCACTCACTGTGACCAACACCACAGTGCTCACTCACTCTGACCAACACCACAGTTCTCACTCTGACCAACACCACAGTGGTCACTCTCTCTGACCAACACCACAGTGTTCACTCACTCCGACCAACTCCACGGGGCTCTCTCTGACCAACACCACAGTGCTCACTGTCGCTGACCATCACCACAGTGCTCACTCACACTGACCAACAACAGAGTGCTCACTCACTCTGACTGACAGCACAGTGCTCACTCACTCCGACCATCACCACAATTCTCACTCACTCTGACCAACACAGTACTCACTCACTCTGAGCAACACCACAGTGCTCACACTCTCCGGTCTACACCACTGTGCTCTCTCACTCTAACCACCACAGTGCTCACTGTATCTGACCAACAACACAGTGGTCACTCACTCTGACCAACACCACAGTGGTCACTCTGACCAATAACACAGTTCTCAATCACTCTGACAAACACCACAATGCTCACTCAGTCTGACCAACACCACGGTGTTCACTCACTCTGGCCAACACCGCAGTACTCACACACTCTGCCCAACACCAGTGTGGTCACTCACTCTGACCAACACCACAGTGTTCACTCACTCTGACCAACTCCACAGTGTTCAGTCATCTGACCAACTCCACAGTGCTCACTCATTCTGACCAACAACACAGTGATCTCTCACTCTGACCAACACCACAGTGCTCACTCACTCTGACCGACAGTACACTGATCAGTCACTGTGACCAACACCACAGTGGTCACTCACTCTGACCAACACCATAGTGCTCACTCACTCCGACCAACTCCACAGTGCTCACACACTCTTACTGACACCCCAGTGCTCTCTCACTCTGACCAACACCACAGTGCTCTCTCACTCTGACCAACACCACAGTGCTCACTCACTCTGACCAACACCACAGTGCTCACTCACTCTGCCCAACATCACAGTGCTCCCTCATTGTGACCAACAACACAGTGGTCACTCACTCTGACCAACACCACAGTGCTCACTCATTCTGACCAACAACACAGTGGTCTCTCACTCTGGCCAACACCACAGTGGTTTCTCACTCTGACCAACACCACAGTTCTCACGCTGACCAACACCACAGTGGTCACTGACTCTGATCAACACCACAGTGCTCACTGTGACCAACACCACAGAGCTCACTCTCTCTGACCATCACCACAGTGCTCACTCACACTGACCAACAACACAGTGCTCACTCACTCTGACTGACAGCACAGTTCTCACTCACTCCGACCATCACCACAGTGCTCACACACTCTGGTCAACACCGCAGTGCTCACTCACACTGACCAACAACAGAGTGCTCACTCACTCTGACTGACAGCACAGTGCTCACTCACTCCGACCATCACCACAGTGCTCTCACACTCTGGCCATCACCACAATTCTCACTGACTCTGACCAACACAGTACTCATTCACTCTGAGCAACACCACAGTGCTCACAATCTCCGGTCAACACCACTGTGCTCTCTCACTCTGAGCACCACAGTGCACACTGTATCTGACCAGCAACACAGTGGTCACTCACTCTGACCAACACCACAGTGGTCACTCTAACCAACAACACAGTTCTCAATCACTCTGACAAACACCACAATGCTCACTCACTCTGACCAACACAAAAGTGGTCATTCACTCTGACCAACACCACAATGCACTCTCACTCTGACCAACAACACAGTGCTCACTCACTGTGACCAACACCACAGTGGTCACTCTGACCAGCGCCACAGTGTTCTCTCACTCTGACCAACAACACAGTGCTCACTGACTCTGACCAACACCACAGTGCTCACTCTGACCAACACCACAGTGCTCACTCACTGTGACCAACACCACAGTGTTCATTGACTCTGACCACCACAGTGCTCACTTACTCTGACCATCACCACAGTCCTCAATTAGTCTGACCAACACCAAGGTGTTCACTCAATCTGGCCAACACCGCAGTGCTCACACACTCTGCCCAACACCAGTGTGGTCACTCACTCTGACCAACACCACAGTGCTCACTCACTCTGACCAACACCACAGTGCTCACTCATTCTGACCAACACAACAGTGCTCACTCTGACCAACACCACAGTGTTCAGTCACTCTGACCAACTCCACAGTGCTCACTCATTCTGACCAACAACACAGTGGTCTCTCACTCTGGCCAACACCACAGTGGTTTCTCACTCTGACCAACAGCACAGTGCTCACTCACTGTGACCAACACCACAGTGCTCACTCACTCTGACCAACACCACAGTTCTCACTCTGACCAACACCACAGTGGTCACTCACTCTGACCAACAGCACAGTGTTCAGTCACTCCGACCAACTCCACAGCGCTCTCTCTGACCAACACCACAGTGCTCACTGTCGCTGACCATCACCACAGTGGTCATTCACTCTGACCAACACTACAGTGCTCATTCACACTGACCATCACCACAATTCTCACTCACTCTGACCAACACAGTACTCACTCACTCTGAGCAACACCACAGTGCTCACACTCTCCGGTCAACACCACTGTGCTCTCTCACTCTGACCACCACAGTGCTCACTGTATCTGACCAACAACACAGTGGTCACTCACTCTGACCAACACCACAGTGGTCACTCTGACCAACAACACAGTTCTCAATCACTGTGACCAACACCACAGTGCTCACTGTATCTGACCAACAACACAGTGGTCACTCACTCTGACCAACACCACAGTGGTCACTCTGACCAACAACACAGTTCTCACTCACTGTGACCAACACCACAGTGCTCACTCCTTCTGACCAACACAACAGTGCTCACTCTGACCAACACCACAGCGCTCACTCACTCTGACTACGCCACAGTGTTCACTCTCACCAACACCACAGTGTTCATTGACTCTGACCACCACAGTGATCACTTACTCTGACCATCACCACAGTGCTCACTCAGTCTGACCAACACCACGGTGTTCACTCACTCTGGCCAACACCGCAGTACTCACACACTCTGCCCAACACCAGTGTGGTCACTCACTCTGACCAACACCACAGTGTTCACTCACTGTGACCAACTCCACAGTGCTCACTCATTCAGACCAACAACACAGTGGTCTCTCACTCTGGCCAACACCACAGTGGTTTCTCACTCTGACCAACACCACAGTGCTCACTCACTCTGACCAACAGTACACTGATCACTCACTGTGACCAACACCACAGTTCTCACTCTGACCAACACCACTGTGGTCACTCACTCTGACCAACACAGTACTCACTCACTCTGACCAACACCACAGTTCTCACTCTGACCAACACCACAGTGGTCACTCACTCTGACCAACACCACAGTGCTCACTGACTCTGACCAACACCACAGTGGTCACTGACTCTGATCAACACCACAGTGCTCACTGTGACCATCACCACAGTGCTCACTCATTCTGACCAACACCACGGTGTTCACTCACTCTGGCCAACACCGCAGTGCTCACTCACTCTGGCCAACACCAGTGTGGTCACTCACTCTGACCAACACCACAGTGTTCACTCACTCTGACCAACTCCACAGTGCTCACTCACTCTGACCAACACCACAGTGCTCACTCACTCTCGCCAACACAACAGTGCTCACTCTGACCAACACACCGTGTTCACTCTGACCAACACCACAGTGCACACTCTGACCAACACCACAGTGCTCACTCATTCTGACCAACAGCACAGTGGTCACTCACTCTGACCAACACCACAGTGCTCACTCTGCCCAACACCACAGTGCTCACTCATTCTGACCAACAACACAGTGGTCTCTCACTCTGACCAACAACACAGTGGTTTCTCACTCTGAACAACACCACAGTGCTCACTCAGTCTGACCAACAGCACAGTGCTCTTTCACTCTGACCAACAGCACAGTACTCACTCACTCTGACCAACACCATAGTGCTCTTTCACTCTGACCAACAGCACAGTGCTCACTCACTCTGACCAACACCACAGTGCTCACTCACTCAGACCTACACCACAGTTCTCACTCACTCTGACCAACAACACAGTGTTCACTCTGACCAACACCACAGTGCTCACTCACTGTGACCAACACCACAGTGCTCACTCTATCTGACCAACACCACAGTGCTCACTCACTGTGACCAACACCACAGTGCTCACTCACTCTGACCAACACAATAGTACTCACTCTAACAAACACCACAGTGCTCTCTCACTCTGACCAACTGCACAGTGCTCACTCACTCTGACCAACACCACAGTGCTCACTCACTCTGACCAACACCACAGTGCTCACACACTCTGACCAACACCCCAGTGCTCACTCAGTCTGACCAACACCACAGTGCTCACTCACTGTGACCAACACCACAGTGCTCACTCATTCTGACCAACACCACAGTGCTCACTCTGCCCAACACCATAGTGCTCACTCATTCTGACCAACAACACAGTGGTCTCTCACTCTGGCCAACACCACAGTGGTCACTTACTCTAACCAACACCTCTGTGCTATCTCGCTCTGGCCAACACCACCATGTTCACTCACTCTGACCAACACCTCAGTGCTCACTCACTCCGACCAACTCCACAGTGCTCTCTCTGACCAAAACCACAGTGCTCACACACTCTGACCAACACCACAGTGCTCACTCACTCTGACCAACACCACAGTACTCACTCATTCTGACAAACAATACAGTGGTCACTCACTCTGACCAACACAACAGTGCTCACTCTGCCCAACACCACAGTGCTCCCTCATTGTGACCAACAACACAGTGGTCACTCACTCTGACCAACACCAGAGTGTTCACTCTGACCAACACCACAGTGCTCACTCACTCTGACCATCACCACAGTGCTCACCCACTGTGACCAACACCACAGTGCTCACTGATTCTGACCAACAGCACAGTGGTCACTCACTCTGCCCAACACCACAGTGCTCACTCATTCTGACCAACAACACAGTGATCACTCACTCTGACCAGCACAGTACTCACTCACTCTGACCAACTCCACAGTGCTCACTCATTCTGACCAACAACACAGTGGTCTCTCACTCTGGCCAACACCACAGTGGTTTCTCTCTCTGACCAACACCACAGTGCTCACTCGCTCTGACCAGCACAGTACTCACTCACTCTGACCAACACCACAGTGCTCACTGACCAACACCACAGTGCTCACTCACTCCGACCAACTCCACAGTGCTCTCTCTGACCAACACCACAGTGCTCACTCACTCTGACTGACACCCCAGTGCTCTCTCACTCTGACCAAAACCACAGTCCTCACTCACTCTGACCAACGCCACAGTGCTCACTTATTCTGACAAACAACACAGTGGTCACTCACTCTGACCAACACCACAGTGCTCCCTCATTGTGACCAACAACACAGTGCTCACTCACTCCGACCAACTCCACAGTGCTCACTCACTCTGACCAACACCAGAGTGCTCACTGATTCTGACCAACAGCACAGTGGTCACTCACTCTGCCCAACACCACAGTGCTCACTCATTCTGACCAACAACACAGTGGTCACTCACTGTGACCAACACAATAGTGCTCACTCTGACCAACACCACCGTGCTCACTGACTCTGACCAACACCACAGTGCTCACTCACTCTGACCAACACAGTACTCACTCACTCTGACCATCGCCACAGTGCTCACACACTCTACCCAACACCAGTGTGGTCACTCACTCTGGCCAACACCGCAGTGCTCACACACTCTGCCCAACACCAGTGTGGTCACTCACTCTGACCAACACCACAGTGTTCACTCACTGTGACCAACTCCACAGTGCTCACTCATTCTGACCAACAACACAGTGGTCTCTCACTCTGGCCAACACAGTACTCACTCACTCTGACCAACACCACAGTGCTCACTGACTCTGACCAACACCACAGTGCTCACACTGACCAGCTCCACAGTGCTCTCTCACTCTGACCAAAACCACAGTCCTCACTCACTCTGACCAACACCACAGTGCTCACTCTGTCCAACACCACAGTGCTCCCTTATTGTGACCAACAACACAGTGCTCACCCACTGTGAACAACACCACAGTGCTCACTCACTCTGACCAACACCACAGTGCTCACTCACTCTGACCAACACCGCAGTGCTCACCCACTGTGAACAACACCACAGTGGTCACTCACTCTGACCAACACCACAGTGCTCACTCAATCTGACCAACAGCACAGTGGTCACTCACTCTGACCAACACCACAGTGCTCACTCACTCTGACCAACACCATAGTGTTCACTCACTCTGACCACCACAGTGCTCACTCTGACCAACACCGCAGTGTTCACTCTGACCAACACCACAGTGCTCACTCACTGTGACCAACTCCACAGTGCTCTCTCTGACCAACACCACAGTGCTCACTCATTCTAACAAACAACACAGTGGTCACTCACTCTGACCAACAGCACAGTGCTCACACTCACCAACACCACAGTGCTCACTCACTGTGACCAACACCACAGTGTTCACTTACTCTGACCATCACCACGGTGTTCACTCACTCTGGCCAACACCGCAGTGCTCACTCTCTCTGCCGAACACCAGCGTGGTCACTCACTCTGACCAACACCACAGTGTTCACTCACTCTGACCAACTGCACAGTGCTCACTCACTCCGACCAACTCCACAGTGCTCACTCACTCTGACCAACACCAGAGTGCTCACTCACTCTGACCAAAACCACAGTGCTCACTCACTCTGACCATCACCACAGTGCTCACTCATTCTGACCAACAACACAGTGGTCACTCACTGAGACCAACACAATAGTGGTCACTCACTCTGAGAAACACCACAGTGGTCACTGACTCTGACCAACACCACAGTGATCACTCACTCTGACCAACATAGTACTCACTCACTCTGACCAACACCACAGTGCTCACTCTGACCAACACCACAGTGCTCACTCACTCTGACCAACACCAGTGTGGTCACTCACTCTGACCAACACCACAGTGTTCACTCACTCTGACCAACTCCACAGTGCTCACTCATTCTGACCAACAACACAGTGGTCTCTCACTCTGGCCAACACCACAGTGGTTTCTCTCTCTGACCAACACCACAGTGCTCACTCACTGTGACCAACACCACAGTGCTCACTGACTCTGACCAACACCACAGTGCTCACACACTCCGACCAACTCCACAGTGCTCTCTCTGACCAACACCACAGTGCTCACTCAGTCTGACCAACAGCACAGTGCTCTTTCACTCTGACCAACAGCACAGTACTCACTCACTCTGACCAACACCATAGTGCTCTTTCACGCTGACCAACAGCACAGTGCTCACTCACTCTGACCAACACCACAGTGCTCACTCACTCAGACCTACACCACAGTTCTCACTCACTCTGACCAACAACACAGTGTTCACTCTGACCAACACCACAGTGCTCACTCACTGTGACCAACACCACAGTGCTCACTCTATCTGACCAACACCACAGTGCTCACTCACTGTGACCAACACCACAGTGCTCACTCACTCTGACCAACACAATAGTACTCACTCTAACAAACACCACAGTGCTCTCTCACTCTGATCAACTGCACAGTGCTCACTCACTCTGACCAACACCACAGTGCTCACTCACTCTGACCAACACCACAGTGCTCACACACTCTGACCAACACCCCAGTGCTCACTCAGTCTGACCAACACCACAGTGCTCACTCACTGTGACCAACACCACAGTGCTCACTCATTCTGACCAACACCACAGTGCTCACTCTGCCCAACACCATAGTGCTCACTCATTCTGACCAACAACACAGTGGTCTCTCACTCTGGCCAACACCACAGTGGTCACTTACTCTAACCAACACCTCTGTGCTATCTCGCTCTGGCCAACACCACCATGTTCACTCACTCTGACCAACACCTCAGTGCTCACTCACTCCGACCAACTCCACAGTGCTCTCTCTGACCAAAACCACAGTGCTCACACACTCTGACCAACACCACAGTGCTCACTCACTCTGACCAACACCACAGTACTCACTCATTCTGACAAACAATACAGTGGTCACTCACTCTGACCAACACAACAGTGCTCACTCTGCCCAACACCACAGTGCTCCCTCATTGTGACCAACAACACAGTGGTCACTCACTCTGACCAACACCAGAGTGTTCACTCTGACCAACACCACAGTGCTCACTCACTCTGACCATCACCACAGTGCTCACCCACTGTGACCAACACCACAGTGCTCACTGATTCTGACCAACAGCACAGTGGTCACTCACTCTGCCCAACACCACAGTGCTCACTCATTCTGACCAACAACACAGTGATCACTCACTCTGACCAGCACAGTACTCACTCACTCTGACCAACTCCACAGTGCTCACTCATTCTGACCAACAACACAGTGGTCTCTCACTCTGGCCAACACCACAGTGGTTTCTCTCTCTGACCAACACCACAGTGCTCACTCGCTCTGACCAGCACAGTACTCACTCACTCTGACCAACACCACAGTGCTCACTGACCAACACCACAGTGCTCACTCACTCCGACCAACTCCACAGTGCTCTCTCTGACCAACACCACAGTGCTCACTCACTCTGACTGACACCCCAGTGCTCTCTCACTCTGACCAAAACCACAGTCCTCACTCACTCTGACCAACGCCACAGTGCTCACTTATTCTGACAAACAACACAGTGGTCACTCACTCTGACCAACACCACAGTGCTCCCTCATTGTGACCAACAACACAGTGCTCACTCACTCCGACCAACTCCACAGTGCTCACTCACTCTGACCAACACCAGAGTGCTCACTGATTCTGACCAACAGCACAGTGGTCACTCACTCTGCCCAACACCACAGTGCTCACTCATTCTGACCAACAACACAGTGGTCACTCACTGTGACCAACACAATAGTGCTCACTCTGACCAACACCACCGTGCTCACTGACTCTGACCAACACCACAGTGCTCACTCACTCTGACCAACACAGTACTCACTCACTCTGACCATCGCCACAGTGCTCACACACTCTACCCAACACCAGTGTGGTCACTCACTCTGGCCAACACCGCAGTGCTCACACACTCTGCCCAACACCAGTGTGGTCACTCACTCTGACCAACACCACAGTGTTCACTCACTGTGACCAACTCCACAGTGCTCACTCATTCTGACCAACAACACAGTGGTCTCTCACTCTGGCCAACACAGTACTCACTCACTCTGACCAACACCACAGTGCTCACTGACTCTGACCAACACCACAGTGCTCACACTGACCAGCTCCACAGTGCTCTCTCACTCTGACCAAAACCACAGTCCTCACTCACTCTGACCAACACCACAGTGCTCACTCTGTCCAACACCACAGTGCTCCCTTATTGTGACCAACAACACAGTGCTCACCCACTGTGAACAACACCACAGTGCTCACTCACTCTGACCAACACCACAGTGCTCACTCACTCTGACCAACACCGCAGTGCTCACCCACTGTGAACAACACCACAGTGGTCACTCACTCTGACCAACACCACAGTGCTCACTCAATCTGACCAACAGCACAGTGGTCACTCACTCTGACCAACACCACAGTGCTCACTCACTCTGACCAACACCATAGTGTTCACTCACTCTGACCACCACAGTGCTCACTCTGACCAACACCGCAGTGTTCACTCTGACCAACACCACAGTGCTCACTCACTGTGACCAACTCCACAGTGCTCTCTCTGACCAACACCACAGTGCTCACTCATTCTAACAAACAACACAGTGGTCACTCACTCTGACCAACAGCACAGTGCTCACACTCACCAACACCACAGTGCTCACTCACTGTGACCAACACCACAGTGTTCACTTACTCTGACCATCACCACGGTGTTCACTCACTCTGGCCAACACCGCAGTGCTCACTCTCTCTGCCGAACACCAGCGTGGTCACTCACTCTGACCAACACCACAGTGTTCACTCACTCTGACCAACTGCACAGTGCTCACTCACTCCGACCAACTCCACAGTGCTCACTCACTCTGACCAACACCAGAGTGCTCACTCACTCTGACCAAAACCACAGTGCTCACTCACTCTGACCATCACCACAGTGCTCACTCATTCTGACCAACAACACAGTGGTCACTCACTGAGACCAACACAATAGTGGTCACTCACTCTGAGAAACACCACAGTGGTCACTGACTCTGACCAACACCACAGTGATCACTCACTCTGACCAACACAGTACTCACTCACTCTGACCAACACCACAGTGGTCACTGACTCTGACCAACACCACAGTGCTCACTCTGCCCAACACCACAGTGCTCACTCATTCTGACCAACAACACAGTGGTCACTCACTGTGACCAACACAATAGTGCTCACTCTGACCAACACCACCGTGCTCACTGACTCTGACCAACACCACAGTGCTCACTCACTCTGACCAACACAGTACTCACTCACTCTGACCATCGCCACAGTGCTCACACACTCTACCCAACACCAGTGTGGTCACTCACTCTGGCCAACACCGCAGTGCTCACACACTCTGCCCAACACCAGTGTGGTCACTCACTCTGACCAACACCACAGTGTTCACTCACTGTGACCAACTCCACAGTGCTCACTCATTCTGACCAACAACACAGTGGTCTCTCACTCTGGCCAACACAGTACTCACTCACTCTGACCAACACCACAGTGCTCACTGACTCTGACCAACACCACAGAGCTCACACTGACCAGCTCCACAGTGCTCTCTCACTCTGACCAAAACCACAGTCCTCACTCACTCTGACCAACACCACAGTGCTCACTCTGTCCAACACCACAGTGCTCCCTTATTGTGACCAACAACACAGTGCTCACCCACTGTGAACAACACCACAGTGCTCACTCACTCTGACCAACACCACAGTGCTCACTCACTCTGACCAACACCGCAGTGCTCACCCACTGTGAACAACACCACAGTGGTCACTCACTCTGACCAACACCACAGTGCTCACTCAATCTGACCAACAGCACAGTGGTCACTCACTCTGACCAACACCACAGTGCTCACTCACTCTGACCAACACCATAGTGTTCACTCACTCTGACCACCACAGTGCTCACTCTGACCAACACCGCAGTGTTCACTCTGACCAACACCACAGTGCTCACTCACTGTGACCAACTCCACAGTGCTCTCTCTGACCAACACCACAGTGCTCACTCATTCTAACAAACAACACAGTGGTCACTCACTCTGACCAACAGCACAGTGCTCACACTCACCAACACCACAGTGCTCACTCACTGTGACCAACACCACAGTGTTCACTTACTCTGACCATCACCACGGTGTTCACTCACTCTGGCCAACACCGCTGTGCTCACTCTCTCTGCCGAACACCAGCGTGGTCACTCACTCTGACCAACACCACAGTGTTCACTCACTCTGACCAACTGCACAGTGCTCACTCACTCCGACCAACTCCACAGTGCTCACTCACTCTGACCAACACCAGAGTGCTCACTCACTCTGACCAAAACCACAGTGCTCACTCACTCTGACCATCACCACAGTGCTCACTCATTCTGACCAACAACACAGTGGTCACTCACTGAGACCAACACAATAGTGGTCACTCACTCTGAGAAACACCACAGTGGTCACTGACTCTGACCAACTGCACAGTGCTCACTCACTCCGACCAACTCCACAGTGCTCACTCACTCTGACCAACACCAGAGTGCTCACTCACTCTGACCAAAACCACAGTGCTCACTCACTCTGACCATCACCACAGTGCTCACTCATTCTGACCAACAACACAGTGGTCACTCACTGAGACCAACACAATAGTGGTCACTCACTCTGAGAAACACCACAGTGGTCACTGACTCTGACCAACACCACAGTGATCACTCACTCTGACCAACACAGTACTCACTCACTCTGACCAACACCACAGTGGTCACTGACTCTGACCAACACCACAGTGCTCACTCTGCCCAACACCACAGTGCTCACTCATTCTGACCAACAACACAGTGGTCACTCACTGTGACCAACACAATAGTGCTCACTCTGACCAACACCACCGTGCTCACTGACTCTGACCAACACCACAGTGCTCACTCACTCTGACCAACACAGTACTCACTCACTCTGACCATCGCCACAGTGCTCACACACTCTACCCAACACCAGTGTGGTCACTCACTCTGGCCAACACCGCAGTGCTCACACACTCTGCCCAACACCAGTGTGGTCACTCACTCTGACCAACACCACAGTGTTCACTCACTGTGACCAACTCCACAGTGCTCACTCATTCTGACCAACAACACAGTGGTCTCTCACTCTGGCCAACACAGTACTCACTCACTCTGACCAACACCACAGTGCTCACTGACTCTGACCAACACCACAGAGCTCACACTGACCAGCTCCACAGTGCTCTCTCACTCTGACCAAAACCACAGTCCTCACTCACTCTGACCAACACCACAGTGCTCACTCTGTCCAACACCACAGTGCTCCCTTATTGTGACCAACAACACAGTGCTCACCCACTGTGAACAACACCACAGTGCTCACTCACTCTGACCAACACCACAGTGCTCACTCACTCTGACCAACACCGCAGTGCTCACCCACTGTGAACAACACCACAGTGGTCACTCACTCTGACCAACACCACAGTGCTCACTCAATCTGACCAACAGCACAGTGGTCACTCACTCTGACCAACACCACAGTGCTCACTCACTCTGACCAACACCATAGTGTTCACTCACTCTGACCACCACAGTGCTCACTCTGACCAACACCGCAGTGTTCACTCTGACCAACACCACAGTGCTCACTCACTGTGACCAACTCCACAGTGCTCTCTCTGACCAACACCACAGTGCTCACTCATTCTAACAAACAACACAGTGGTCACTCACTCTGACCAACAGCACAGTGCTCACACTCACCAACACCACAGTGCTCACTCACTGTGACCAACACCACAGTGTTCACTTACTCTGACCATCACCACGGTGTTCACTCACTCTGGCCAACACCGCTGTGCTCACTCTCTCTGCCGAACACCAGCGTGGTCACTCACTCTGACCAACACCACAGTGTTCACTCACTCTGACCAACTGCACAGTGCTCACTCACTCCGACCAACTCCACAGTGCTCACTCACTCTGACCAACACCAGAGTGCTCACTCACTCTGACCAAAACCACAGTGCTCACTCACTCTGACCATCACCACAGTGCTCACTCATTCTGACCAACAACACAGTGGTCACTCACTGAGACCAACACAATAGTGGTCACTCACTCTGAGAAACACCACAGTGGTCACTGACTCTGACCAACACCACAGTGATCACTCACTCTGACCAACACAGTACTCACTCACTCTGACCAACACCACAGTGGTCACTGACTCTGACCAACACCACAGTGCTCACTCTGACCAACACCACAGTGCTCACTCACTCTGACCAACACCAGTGTGGTCACTCACTCTGACCAACATCACAGTGTTCACTCACTCTGACCAACTCCACAGTGCTCACTCATTCTGACCAACAACACAGTGGTCTCTCACTCTGGCCAACACCACAGTGGTTTCTCTCTCTGACCAACACCACAGTGCTCACTCACTGTGACCAACACCACAGTGCTCACTGACTCTGACCAACACCACAGTGCTCACACACTCCGACCAACTCCACAGTGCTCTCTCTGACCAACACCACAGTGCTCACTCACTCTGACCAACACCACAGTGCTCACTCTGACCAACACCACAGTGCTCACTCTGCCCAACACCACAGTGCTCACTCACTCTGACTGACACCCCAGTGCTCTCTCACTCTGACCAAAACCACAGTCCTCACTCACTCTGACCAACGCCACAGTGCTCACTTATTCTGACAAACGACACAGTGGTCACTAATTCTGACCAACACCACAGTGCTCACTCTGCCCAACATTACAGTGCTCCCTCATTGTGACCAACAACACAGTGCTCACCCACTGTGAACAACACCACAGTGCTCACTCACTCTGACCAACACCACAGTGCTCACTCTGACCAACACCACAGTGCTCACTCACTCTGACCAACACCACAGTGCTCACTCATTCTGACCAACAGCACAGTGGTCACTCACTCTGACCAACACCACAGTGCTCACTCTGACCAACACCACAGTGCTCACTCACTCTGCCGAACACCAGCGTGGTCACTCACTCTGACCAACACCACAGTGCTCACTCACTCTGACCAACAACACAGTGGTCTCTCACTTTGGCCAACACCACAGTGGTTTCTCACTCTGACCATCACCATAGTGCTCACTCACTCTGACCTACACCAACCAACAGCACAGTGCTCACTCACTCTGACCTACACCACAGTGCTCACTCTATCTGACCAACAACACAGTATTCACTCATTCTGACCAACACCCCAGTTCACACTCTGGCCAACACCACCGTGTTCACTCACTCTGACTGACAGCACAGTGCTCACTCACTCCGGCCATCACCACAATGCTCACACACTCTGGCCAACACCACAGTGCTCACTCACTCTAGCCAACACCACAGTGCTCACTCACTCTGGCCAACACTACAGTGCTAACTCACTCTGACCATCACCACAATTCTCACTCACTCTGACCAACACAGTACTCACTCACTCTGAGCAACACCACACTGCTCACACACTCCAGCCAACACCACAGTGCTCACTGTATCTGACCAACACCACAGTGTTCACTCTGACCAACAACACAGCTCTCACTCACTCTGACCAACAACACAGTGCTCACTCACTCTGACCAACACCACAGTGCTCACTCACTCTGACCAACACCACAGTGCCCTCTCACTCTGATCAACAAAACAGTGCTCACTCACTCTGATCAACACCACAGTGCTCACTCACTCTCATCAACACCACAGTGCTCACTCACTCCGGCCAACACCACTGTGCTCACTCACTCTGACCACCACAGAGCTCACTGTATCTGACCAACAACACAGTGGTCACTCACTCTGACCAACACCACAGTGGTCACTCTGACCAACAACACAGTTCTCACTCACTCTGACAAACACCACAGTGCTCACTCACTCTGACCAACACTACAATGCCCTCTCACTCTGACCAACAACACAGTGCTCACACACTCTGATAAACACCACAGTGCTCACGCTGACCAACAACACAGTGCTCTCTCTGACCAACACCACAGTGCTCACTGTTACCAACACCACAGTGCTCACTCATTCTGACCAACAGCACAGTAGTCACTCACTCTGACCAACACCACAGTGCTCACTCTGGCCAGCACCACAGTGCTCACTCACTCTGACGAGAACAGTGCTCACTCTTTTTGACCAACATCACAGTGCTTACTCACTGTGACCAACACCACAGTGCTCACTCATTCTGACCAACACCACAGTGGTCACTCTGACCAACAACACAGTTCTCACTCACTCTGACAAACACCACAGTGCTCACTCACTCTGACCAACACTACAATGCCCTCTCACTCTGACCAACAACACAGTGCTCACACACTCTGATCAACACCACAGTGCTCACGCTGACCAACAACACAGTGCTCTCTCTGACCAACACCACAGTGCTCACACTCTGTGACGAGCACTACAGTGCTCACTGTTACCAACACCACAGTGCTCACTCACTCTGACTGACACCCCAGTGCTCTCTCACTCTGACCTACACCACAGTGCTCACTCACTCTGACCAACACCACAGTGCTCACTCTGACCAGCACCACAGTGCTCACTGACTCTGACCAACACCACAGTGCTCAATCTGACCAACACCACAGTGCTCACCCTCTGTGACCAACACCACAGTGCTCACTCATTCTGACCAACAGCACAGTGGTCACTCTGACCAACAACACAGTTCTCACTCACTCTGACAAACACCACAGTGCTCACTCACTCTGACCAACACTACAATGCCCTCTCACTCTGACCAACAACACAGTGCTCACACACTCTGATAAACACCACAGTGCTCACGCTGACCAACAACACAGTGCTCTCTCTGACCAACACCACAGTGCTCACACTCTGTGACCAGCACTACAGTGCTCACTGTTACCAACACCACAGTGCTCACTCATTCTGACCAACAGCACAGTAGTCACTCACTCTGACCAACACCACAGTGCTCACTCTGGCCAGCACCACAGTGCTCACTCACTCCGACGAGAACAGTGCTCACTCTTTTTGACCAACATCACAGTGCTTACTCACTGTGACCAACACCACAGTGCTCACTCATTCTGACCAACAGCACAGTAGTCACTCACTCTGACCATCACCACAGTGCTCACTCACTCTGATCAACCCCACAGTGCTCACACACTCTCATCAGCAACACAGTGCTCACACACTCCGGCCAACACCACAGTGCTCACTCACTCTAACCACCACAGAGCTCACTGTATCTGATCAACAACACAGTGGTCACTCACTCAGACAAACACCACAGTGGTCACTCTGACCAACAACACAGTTCTCACTCAGTCTGACAAACACCACAGTGCTCACTCACTCTGACCAACACCACAGTGCTCACTCTGACCAACACCACAATGCCCTCTCACTCTGACCAACACCACAGTGCTCACTCTGTCCAACACCACAGTGCTCCCTTATTGTGACCAACAACACAGTGCTCACCCACTGTGAACAACACCACAGTGCTCACTCACTCTGACCAACACCACAGTGCTCACTCACTCTGACCAACACCGCAGTGCTCACCCACTGTGAACAACACCACAGTGGTCACTCACTCTGACCAACACCACAGTGCTCACTCAATCTGACCAACAGCACAGTGGTCACTCACTCTGACCAACACCACAGTGCTCACTCACTCTGACCAACACCATAGTGTTCACTCACTCTGACCACCACAGTGCTCACTCTGACCAACACCGCAGTGTTCACTCTGACCAACACCACAGTGCTCACTCACTGTGACCAACTCCACAGTGCTCTCTCTGACCAACACCACAGTGCTCACTCATTCTAACAAACAACACAGTGGTCACTCACTCTGACCAACAGCACAGTGCTCACACTCACCAACACCACAGTGCTCACTCACTGTGACCAACACCACAGTGTTCACTTACTCTGACCATCACCACTGTGTTCACTCACTCTGGCCAACACCGCAGTGCTCACTCTCTCTGCCGAACACCAGCGTGGTCACTCACTCTGACCAACACCACAGTGTTCACTCACTCTGACCAACTGCACAGTGCTCACTCACTCCGACCAACTCCACAGTGCTCACTCACTCTGACCAACACCAGAGTGCTCACTCACTCTGACCAAAACCACAGTGCTCACTCACTCTGACCATCACCACAGTGCTCACTCATTCTGACCAACAACACAGTGGTCACTCACTGAGACCAACACAATAGTGGTCACTCACTCTGAGAAACACCACAGTGGTCACTGACTCTGACCAACACCACAGTGATCACTCACTCTGACCAACACAGTACTCACTCACTCTGACCAACACCACAGTGGTCACTGACTCTGACCAACACCACAGTGCTCACTCTGCCCAACACCACAGTGCTCACTCATTCTGACCAACAACACAGTGGTCACTCACTGTGACCAACACAATAGTGCTCACTCTGACCAACACCACCGTGCTCACTGACTCTGACCAACACCACAGTGCTCACTCACTCTGACCAACACAGTACTCACTCACTCTGACCATCGCCACAGTGCTCACACACTCTACCCAACACCAGTGTGGTCACTCACTCTGGCCAACACCGCAGTGCTCACACACTCTGCCCAACACCAGTGTGGTCACTCACTCTGACCAACACCACAGTGTTCACTCACTGTGACCAACTCCACAGTGCTCACTCATTCTGACCAACAACACAGTGGTCTCTCACTCTGGCCAACACAGTACTCACTCACTCTGACCAACACCACAGTGCTCACTGACTCTGACCAACACCACAGTGCTCACACTGACCAGCTCCACAGTGCTCTCTCACTCTGACCAAAACCACAGTCCTCACTCACTCTGACCAACACCACAGTGCTCACTCTGTCCAACACCACAGTGCTCCCTTATTGTGACCAACAACACAGTGCTCACCCACTGTGAACAACACCACAGTGCTCACTCACTCTGACCAACACCACAGTGCTCACTCACTCTGACCAACACCGCAGTGCTCACCCACTGTGAACAACACCACAGTGGTCACTCACTCTGACCAACACCACAGTGCTCACTCAATCTGACCAACAGCACAGTGGTCACTCACTCTGACCAACACCACAGTGCTCACTCACTCTGACCAACACCATAGTGTTCACTCACTCTGACCACCACAGTGCTCACTCTGACCAACACCGCAGTGTTCACTCTGACCAACACCACAGTGCTCACTCACTGTGACCAACTCCACAGTGCTCTCTCTGACCAACACCACAGTGCTCACTCATTCTAACAAACAACACAGTGGTCACTCACTCTGACCAACAGCACAGTGCTCACACTCACCAACACCACAGTGCTCACTCACTGTGACCAACACCACAGTGTTCACTTACTCTGACCATCACCACGGTGTTCACTCACTCTGGCCAACACCGCAGTGCTCACTCTCTCTGCCGAACACCAGCGTGGTCACTCACTCTGACCAACACCACAGTGTTCACTCACTCTGACCAACTGCACAGTGCTCACTCACTCCGACCAACTCCACAGTGCTCACTCACTCTGACCAACACCAGAGTGCTCACTCACTCTGACCAAAACCACAGTGCTCACTCACTCTGACCATCACCACAGTGCTCACTCATTCTGACCAACAACACAGTGGTCACTCACTGAGACCAACACAATAGTGGTCACTCACTCTGAGAAACACCACAGTGGTCACTGACTCTGACCAACACCACAGTGATCACTCACTCTGACCAACACAGTACTCACTCACTCTGACCAACACCACAGTGGTCACTGACTCTGACCAACACCACAGTGCTCACTCTGACCAACACCACAGTGCTCACTCACTCTGACCAACACCAGTGTGGTCACTCACTCTGACCAACATCACAGTGTTCACTCACTCTGACCAACTCCACAGTGCTCACTCATTCTGACCAACAACACAGTGGTCTCTCACTCTGGCCAACACCACAGTGGTTTCTCTCTCTGACCAACACCACAGTGCTCACTCACTGTGACCAACACCACAGTGCTCACTGACTCTGACCAACACCACAGTGCTCACTCTGACCAACACCACAGTGCTCACTCTGCCCAACACCACAGTGCTCACTCACTCTGACTGACACCCCAGTGCTCTCTCACTCTGACCAAAACCACAGTCCTCACTCACTCTGACCAACGCCACAGTGCTCACTTATTCTGACAAACGACACAGTGGTCACTAATTCTGACCAACACCACAGTGCTCACTCTGCCCAACATTACAGTGCTCCCTCATTGTGACCAACAACACAGTGCTCACCCACTGTGAACAACACCACAGTGCTCACTCACTCTGACCAACACCACAGTGCTCACTCTGACCAACACCACAGTGCTCACTCACTCTGACCAACACCACAGTGCTCACTCATTCTGACCAACAGCACAGTGGTCACTCACTCTGACCAACACCACAGTGCTCACTCTGACCAACACCACAGTGCTCACTCACTCTGCCGAACACCATCGTGGTCACTCACTCTGACCAACACCACAGTGCTCACTCACTCTGACCAACAACACAGTGGTCTCTCACTTTGGCCAACACCACAGTGGTTTCTCACTCTGACCATCACCATAGTGCTCACTCACTCTGACCTACACCAACCAACAGCACAGTGCTCACTCACTCTGACCTACACCACAGTGCTCACTCTATCTGACCAACAACACAGTATTCACTCATTCTGACCAACACCCCAGTTCACACTCTGGCCAACACCACCGTGTTCACTCACTCTGACTGACAGCACAGTGCTCACTCACTCCGGCCATCACCACAATGCTCACACACTCTGGCCAACACCACAGTGCTCACTCACTCTAGCCAACACCACAGTGCTCACTCACTCTGGCCAACACTACAGTGCTAACTCACTCTGACCATCACCACAATTCTCACTCACTCTGACCAACACAGTACTCACTCACTCTGAGCAACACCACACTGCTCACACACTCCAGCCAACACCACAGTGCTCACTGTATCTGACCAACACCACAGTGTTCACTCTGACCAACAACACAGCTCTCACTCACTCTGACCAACAACACAGTGCTCACTCACTCTGACCAACACCACAGTGCTCACTCACTCTGACCAACACCACAGTGCCCTCTCACTCTGATCAACAAAACAGTGCTCACTCACTCTGATCAACACCACAGTGCTCACTCACTCTCATCAACACCACAGTGCTCACTCACTCCGGCCAACACCACTGTGCTCACTCACTCTGACCACCACAGAGCTCACTGTATCTGACCAACAACACAGTGGTCACTCACTCTGACCAACACCACAGTGGTCACTCTGACCAACAACACAGTTCTCACTCACTCTGACAAACACCACAGTGCTCACTCACTCTGACCAACACTACAATGCCCTCTCACTCTGACCAACAACACAGTGCTCACACACTCTGATAAACACCACAGTGCTCACGCTGACCAACAACACAGTGCTCTCTCTGACCAACACCACAGTGCTCACACTCTGTGACCAGCACTACAGTGCTCACTGTTACCAACACCACAGTGCTCACTCATTCTGACCAACAGCACAGTAGTCACTCACTCTGACCAACACCACAGTGCTCACTCTGGCCAGCACCACAGTGCTCACTCACTCTGACGAGAACAGTGCTCACTCTTTTTGACCAACATCACAGTGCTTACTCACTGTGACCAACACCACAGTGCTCACTCATTCTGACCAACACCACAGTGGTCACTCTGACCAACAACACAGTTCTCACTCACTCTGACAAACACCACAGTGCTCACTCACTCTGACCAACACTACAATGCCCTCTCACTCTGACCAACAACACAGTGCTCACACACTCTGATAAACACCACAGTGCTCACGCTGACCAACAACACAGTGCTCTCTCTGACCAACACCACAGTGCTCACACTCTGTGACCAGCACTACAGTGCTCACTGTTACCAACACCACAGTGCTCACTCATTCTGACCAACAGCACAGTAGTCACTCACTCTGACCAACACCACAGTGCTCACTCTGGCCAGCACCACAGTGCTCACTCACTCTGACGAGACCAGTGCTCACTCTTTTTGACCAACATCACAGTGCTTACTCACTGTGACCAACACCACAGTGCTCACTCATTCTGACCAACAGCACAGTAGTCACTCACTCTGACCATCACCACGGTGCTCACTCACTCTGATCAACCCCACAGTGCTCACTCACTCTCATCAGCAACACAGTGCTCACACACTCCGGCCAACACCACAGTGCTCACTCACTCTAACCACCACAGAGCTCACTGTATCTGATCAACAACACAGTGGTCACTCACTCTGACAAACACCACAGTGGTCACTCTGACCAACAACACAGTTCTCACTCAGTCTGACAAACACCACAGTGCTCACTCACTCTGACCAACACCACAGTGCTCACTCTGACCAACACCACAATGCCCTCTCACTCTGACCAACAAAACAGTGCTCACTCACTGTGATCAACACCACAGTGCTCACTCACTCTGACCAACAACACAGTGTTCACTCACTCTCATCAACACCACAGTGCTCACTCACTCTGGCCAACACCACTGTGCTCACTCACTCTGACCACCACAGAGCTCACTGTATCTGACCAACAACACAGTGGTCACTCACTCTGACCAACACCACAGTGGTCACTCTGACCAACAACACAGTTCTCACTCACTCTGACAAACACCACAGTGCTCACTCACTCTGACCAACACTACAATGCCCTCTCACTCTGACCAACAACACAGTGCTCACTCACTCTGACCAACAACACAGTGCTCACTCACTCTGACCATCACCACAGTGCTCACTCACTCTGACCAACACCACAGTGCTCACTCACTCTCATCAACACCACAGTGCTCACACACTCTGACCAACACCACAGTGCTCACTCACTCTGATCAACACCACAGTGCTCACACACTCCGGCCAACACCACAGTGCTCACTCACTCTGACCACCACAGAGCTCACTGTATCTGATCAACAACACAGTGGTCACTCACTCTGACAAACACCACAGTGGTCACTCTGACCAACAACACAGTGATCACTCACTCTGACCAACACAGTACTCACTCACTTTGACCAACACCACAGTGCTCACTGACTGTGACCAACACCACAGTGCTCACTCACTCTGACCAACAACACAGTGCTCACTCACTCTGACCAACACCACAGTGCTCACTCACTCTGACCAACACCACAATTCTCACTCACTCTGACCAACACAGTACTCACTCACTCTGAGCAAGACCACACTGCTCACACACTCCGGCCAACACCACAGTGCTCACTGTATCTGACCAACACCACAGTGGTCACTCTGACCAACAACACAGCTCTCACTCACTCTGACCAACAACACAGAGCTCACTCACTCTGATCAACACCACAGTGCTCACTGAATCTCATCAACACCACAGTGCTCACACACTCCGGCCAACACCACAGTGCTCACTCTGACCAACACCACAGTGCTCACTCACTCTGACCATCACCACAATTCTCACTCACTCTGACCAACACAGTACTCACTCACTCTGAGCAACACTCACTCTGAGCTCACACTCTCCGGTCAACACCACAGTGCTCATTGTATCTGACCAACACCACAATTGTCACTCTGACCAACAACACAGCTCTCACTCACTCTGACCAACAACACAGTGCTCACTCACTCTGACCAACACCACAGTGCTCACTCACTCTCATCAACACCACAGTGCTCACACACTCCGGCCAACACCACAGTGCTCACTCACTCTGACCACCACAGAGCTCACTGTATCTGATCAACAACACAGTGGTCACTCACTCTGACAAACACCACAGTGGTCACTCTGACCAACAACACAGTTCTCACTCAGTCTGACCAACACCACAGTGCTCACTCACTCTGACCAACACCACAATGCCCTCTCACTCTGACCAACAAAACAGTGCTCACTCACTGTGATCAACACCACAGTGCTCACTCTGACCAACACCACAGTGCTGACTCACTCTGGCCAAAACCACAGTGCTCACTCACTCTGGCCAACACTACAGTGCTAACTCACTCTGACCATCACCACAATTCTCACTCACTCTGACCAACACAGTACTCACTCACTCTGAGCAACACCACAGTGCTCACACACTCCGGCCAACACCACAGTGCTCACTGTATCTGACCACCACCACAGTGGTCACTCTGACCAACAACACAGCTCTCACTCACTCTGACCAACAACACAGTGCTCACTCACTCTGACCAACACCACAGTGCTCACTCACTCTGACCATCACCACAGTGCTCACTCACTCTGACCAACACCACAGTGCTCACTCACTCTCATCAGCACCACAGTGCTCACACACTCCGGCCAACACCACAGTGCTTTCTCACTCTAACCACCACAGAGCTCACTGTATCTGATCAACAACACAGTGGTCACTCACTCTGACAAACACCACAGTGGTCACTCTGACCAACAACACAGTTCTCACTCAGTCTGACAAACGCCACAGTGCTCACTCACTCTGACCAACACCACAGTGCTCACTCACTCTGACCAACACCACAATGCCCTCTCACTCTGACCAACACCACAGTGCTCACTCATTCTGACAAACAACACAGTGCTCACTCACTCTGACCAACACAGTACTCACTCACTCTGACCAACACCACAGTGCTCACTGACTCTGACCAACACCACAGTGTTCACTCTGACCAACACCACAGTGCTCACCCTCTGTGACCAACACCACAGTGCTCACTCACTCTAACCAACACCACTGTGTTCACTCCCTCTGGCCAACACCACAGTGGTCACTCACTCTGACCAACATCACAGTGGTCTGTCACTCTGACCAACACCACAGTGCTCACACACTCTGGCCAACACCACAGTGCTCACTCACTCTGGCCAACACCACAGTGCTCACTCACTCTGGCCAACACTACAGTGCTAACTCACTCTGACCATCACCACAATTCTCACTCACTCTGACCAACACAGTACTCACTCACTCTGAGCAACACCACAGTGCTCACACTCTCCGGTCAACACCACAGTGCTCACTGTATCTGACCAACACCACAGTGGTCACTCTGACCAACAACACAGCTCTCACTCACTGTGACCAACACCACAGTGCTCACTCATTCTGACCAACAGCACAGTAGTCACTCACTCTGACCATCACCACAGTGCTCACTCACTCTGATCAACCCCACAGTGCTCACTCACTCTCATCAGCAACACAGTGCTCACACACTCCGGCCAACACCACAGTGCTCACTCACTCTAACCACCACAGAGCTCACTGTATCTGATCAACAACACAGTGGTCACTCACTCTGACAAACACCACAGTGGTCACTCTGACCAACAACACAGTTCTCACTCAGTCTGACAAACACCACAGTGCTCACTCACTCTGACCAACACCACAGTGCTCACTCTGACCAACACCACAATGCCCTCTCACTCTGACCAACAAAACAGTGCTCACTCACTGTGATCAACACCACAGTGCTCACTCACTCTGACCAACAACACAGTGCTCACTCACTCTCATCAACACCACAGTGCTCACTCACTCTGGCCAACACCACTGTGCTCACTCACTCTGACCACCACAGAGCTCACTGTATCTGACCAACAACACAGTGGTCACTCACTCTGATCAACACCACAGTGGTCACTCTGACCAACAACACAGTTCTCACTCACTCTGACAAACACCACAGTGCTCACTCACTCTGACCAACACTACAATGCCCTCTCACTCTGACCAACAACACAGTGCTCACTCACTCTGACCAGCAGCACAGTGGTCACTCACTCTTACCAACACCACAGTGATCACTCACTCTGACCAACACAGTACTCACTCACTTTGACCAACACCACAGTGCTCACTGACTGTGACCAACACCACAGTGCTCACTCACTCTGACCAACAACACAGTGCTCACTCACTCTGACCAACACCACAGTGCTCACTCACTCTGACCATCACCACAATTCTCACTCACTCTGACCAACACAGTACTCACTCACTCTGAGCAACACCACACTGCTCACACACTCCGGCCAACACCACAGTGCTCACTGTATCTGACCAACACCACAGTGGTCACTCTGACCAACAACACAGCTCTCACTCACTCTGATCAACACCACAGTGCTCACTGACTCTCATCAACACCACAGTGCTCACACACTCCGGCCAACACCACAGTGCTCACTCTGACCAACACCACAGTGCTCACTCACTCTGACCATCACCACAATTCTCACTCACTCTGACCAACACAGTACTCACTCACTCTGAGCAACACCACAGTGCTCACACTCTCCGGTCAACACCACAGTGCTCATTGTATCTGACCAACACCACAATTGTCACTCTGACCAACAACACAGCTCTCACTCACTCTGACCAACAACACAGTGCTCACTCACTCTGACCATCACCACAGTGCTCACTCACTCTGACCAACACCACAGTGCTCACTCACTCTGATCAACACCACAGTGCGCACACACTCCGGCCAACACCACAGTGCTCACTCACTCTGACCACCACAGAGCTCACTGTATCTGATCAACAACACAGTGGTCACTCACTCTGACAAATACCACAGTGGTCACTCTGACCAACAACACAGCTCTCACTCACTCTGACCAACAACACAGTGCTCACTCACTCTCATCAACACCACAGTGCTCACTCACTCTGACCAACACCACAGTGCTCACTCACTCTGACCATCACCACAGTGCTCACTCACTCTGACCAACACCACAGTGCTCACTCACTCTCATCAGCACCACAGTGCTCACACACTCCGGCCAACACCACAGTGCTTTCTCACTCTAACCACCACAGAGCTCACTGTATCTGATCAACAACACAGTGGTCACTCACTCTGACAAACACCACAGTGGTCACTCTGACCAACAACACAGTTCTCACTCAGTCTGACAAACGCCACAGTGCTCACTCACTCTGACCAACACCACAGTGCTCACTCACTCTGACCAACACCACAATGCCCTCTCACTCTGACCAACACCACAGTGCTCACTCATTCTGACAAACAACACAGTGCTCACTCACTCTGACCAACACAGTACTCACTCACTCTGACCAACACCACAGTGCTCACCCTCTGTGACCAACACCACAGTGCTCACTCACTCTGACCAACACCACAGTGTACAGTCACTCTGACCAACTGCACAGTGCTGACTCATTCTGACCAACAACACAGTGGTCACTCTGACCAACACCACAGTCCTCACTCACTCTGACCAACAGAACAGTGCTCACTCTATCTGACCAACAACACAGTGTTCACTCACTCTAACCAACACCACTGTGTTCACTCCCTCTGGCCAACACCACAGTGGTCACTCACTCTGACCAACAACACAGTGCTCACTCACTCTGACCAACATCACAGTGGTCTGTCACTCTGACCAACACCACAGTGCTCACACACTCTGGCCAACACCACAGTGCTCACTCACTCTGGCCAACACCACAGTGCTCACTCACTCTGGCCAACACTACAGTGCTAACTCACTCTGACCATCACCACAATTCTCACTCACTCTGACCAACACAGTACTCACTCACTCTGAGCAACACCACAGTGCTCACACTCTCTGGTCAACACCACAGTACTCACTGTATCTGACCAACACCACAGTGGTCACTCTGACCAACAACACAGCTCTCACTCACTCTGACCAACACCACAGTGCTCACTCACTCTGATCAACACCACAGTGCTCACTCACTCTGATCAACACCACAGTGCTCACTCACTCTCATCAACACCACAGTGCTCACACACTCCGGCCAACACCACAGTGCTCACTCACTCTGACCACCACAGAGCTCACTGTATCTGATCAACAACACAGTGGTCACTCACTCTGACCAACAACACAGTTCTCACTCAGTCTGACAAACACCACAGTGCTCACTCACTCTGACCAACACCACAGTGCTCACTCACTCTGACCAACAAAACAGTGCTCACTCACTGTGATCAACACCACAGTGCTCACTCTGGCCAACACCACAGTGCTCACTCACTCTGGCCAAAACCACAGTGCTCACTCACTCTGGCCAACACTACAGTGCTAACTCACTCTGACCATCACCACAATTCTCACTCACTCTGACCAACACAGTACTCACTCACTCTGAGCAACACCACACTGCTCACACACTCCGGCCAACACCACAGTGCTCACTGTATCTGACCAACACCACAGTGGTCACTCTGACCAACAACACAGCTCTCACTCACTCTGACCAACAACACAGTGCTCACTGACTCTGATCAACACCACAGTGCTCACACACTCCGGCCAACACCACAGTGCTCACTCTGACCATCACCACAGTGCTCACTCACTCTGACCAACACCACAGTGCTCACTCACTCTGATCAACACCACAGTGCTCACTCACTCTCATCAGCACCACAGTGCTCACACACTCCGGCCAACACCACAGTGCTTTCTCACTCTAACCACCACAGAGCTCACTGTATCTGATCAACAACACAGTGGTCACTCACTCTGACAAACACCACAGTGGTCACTCTGACCAACAACACAGTTCTCACTCAGTCTGACAAACGCCACAGTGCTCACTCACTCTGACCAACACCACAATGCCCTCTCACTCTGACCAACAACACAGTGCTCACACTCTCTGATTAACACCACACTGCTCACGCTGACCAACACCACAGTGCTCACTCATTCTGACAAACAACACAGTGCTCACTGACTCTGACCAACACCACAGTGCTCACTCTGACCAACACCACAGTGCTCACCCTCTGTGACCAACACCACAGTGCTCACTCACTCTGACCAACACCACAGTGTACAGTCACTCTGACCAACTGCACAGTGCTCACTCTGACCAACACCACAGTCCTAACTCACTCTGACAAACAGAACAGTGCTCACTCTATCTGACCAACAACACAGTGCTCACTCACTCTGACCAACACTACAGTGCTCACTCTGACCATCACCACAATGCTCACTCACACTGACCAACAGCACAGTGCTCACTCACTCTGACCATCACCACAATGCTCACTCACACTGACCAACACCACAGTGCTCACTCACTCTGACCATCACCACAATGCTCACTCACACTGACCAACAGCACAGTGCTCACTCACTCTGACTGACAGCACAGTGCTCACTCACTCTGACCATCACCACAATGCTCACTCACACTGACCAACACCACAGTGCTCACTCACTCTGGCCAACACCACAGTGCTCACTCACTCTGATCAACACCACAGTGCTCACTCACTCTGACCACCACAGAGCTCACTGTATCTGACCAACAACACAGTGGTCACTCACTCTGACCAATACCACAGTGGTCACTCTGCCCAACACCAGTGTGGTCACTCACTCTGGCAAACACCACAGTGCTCACTCATTCTGACCAACAGCACAGTGCTCACTCACTCTCATCAGCACCACAGTGCTCACACACTCCGGCCAACACCACAGTGCTCACTCACTCTAACCACCACAGAGCTCACTGTATCTGATCAACAACAGAGTGGTCACTCACTCTGACAAACACCACAGTGGTCACTCTGACCAACAACACAGTTCTCACTCAGTCTGACAAACGCCACAGTGCTCACTCACTCTGACCAACACCACAGTGCTCACTCACTCTGACCAATACCACAATGCCCTCTCACTCTGACCAACAAAACAGTGCTCACACACTCTGATCAACACCACACTGCTCACTCACTCTCATCAACACCACAGTGCTCACTCACTCCGGCCAACACCTCTGTGCTCACTGACTCTGACCAACACCACAGTGCTCACACTGACCAACACCACAGTGCTCACTCATTCTGACCAACAGCACAGTGGTCACTCATTCTTACCAACACCACAGTGCTCTCTCACTCTGACCATCACCACAATTCTCACTCACTCTGACCAATACAGTACTCACTCACTCTGAGCAAAACCACAGTGCTCACACTCTCCGGTCAACACCACTGTGTTCTCTCACTCTGTCCACCACAGTGCTCACTGTATCTAACCAACAACAGAGTGGTCACTCACTCTGACAAACACCACAGTGCTCACTCACTCTGACCAACACCACAGTGCTCACTCACTCTCATCAACACCACAGTGCTCACACACTCCGGCCAACACCACAGTGCTCACTCACTCTAACCACCACAGAGCTCACTGTATCTGATCAACAACACAGTGGTCACTCACTCTGACAAACACCACAGTGGTCACTCTGACCAACAACACAGTTCTCACTCAGTCTGACAAACACCACAGTGCTCACTCACTCTGACCAACACCACAATGCCCTCTCACTCTGACCAACAAAACAGTGCTCACTCACTCTGATCAACACCACAGTGCTCACTCACTCCGGCCAACACCACTGTGCTCACTGACTCTGACCACCACAGAGCTCACTGTATCTGACCAACAACACAGTGGTCACTCACTCTGACCAACACCACAGTGGTCACTCTGACCAACAACACAGTTCTCACTCACTCTGACAAACACCACAGTGCTCACTCACTCTGACCAACACTACAATGCCCTCTCACTCTGACCAACAACACAGTGCTCACACACTCTGATCAACACCACAGTGCTCACGCTGACCAACAACACAGTGCTCTCTCTGACCAACACCACAGTGCTCACACTCTGTGACGAGCACTACAGTGCTCACTGTTACCAACACCACAGTGCTCACTCACTCTGACTGACACCCCAGTGCTCTCTCACTCTGACCTACACCACAGTGCTCACTCACTCTGACCAACACCACAGTGCTCACTCTGACCAACACCACAGTGCTCACTCATTCTGACAAACAACACAGTGCTCACTCACTCTGACCAACACAGTACTCACTCACTCTGATCAACACCACAGTGCTCACTGACTCTGACCAACACCACAGTGCTCACTCTGACCAACACCACAGTGCTCACCCTCTGTGACCAACACCACAGTGCTCACTCATTCTCACCAACAGCACAGTGGTCACTCACTCTGCCCAACACCACAGTGCTCACTCACTCTGACCAACACCACGGTGCTCACTCACTCTGACCAAAACCACAGTGCTCACTCTGACCAGCACCACAGTGCTCACTGACTCTGACCAACACCACAGTGCTCACACTGACCAACACCACAGTGCTCACTCACTGTGACCAACACCACAGTGCTCACTCATTCTGACCAACAGCACAGTGGTCACTCACTCTTACCAACACCACAGTGCTCTCTCACTCTGACCATCACCACAATTCTCACTCACTGTGACCAATACAGTACTCACTCACTCTGAGCAACACCACAGTGCTCACACTCTCCGGTCAACACCACTGTGTTCTCTCACTCTGTCCACCACAGTGCTCACTGTATCTAACCAACAACAGAGTGGTCACTCACTCTGACAAACACCACAGTGCTCACTGACTCTGACCAACACCACAGTGCTCACTCACTGTGACCAACACCACAGTGCTCACTCACTGTGACCAACACCACAGTGCTCACTCATTCTGACCAACAGCACAGTGCTCACTCTGGCCAGCACCACAGTGCTCACTCATTCTGACCAACACAACATTGCTCACCCACTGTGACCAACACCACAGTGTTCATTGACTCTGACCACCACAGTGCTCACTCAGTTTGACCAACACCACGGTGTTCACTCACTCTGGCCAACACCGCAGTACTCACACATTCTGCCCAACACCAGTGTGGTCTCTCACTCTGACCAACACCACAGTGTTCACTCACTCTAACCAACTCCACAGTGCTCATTCATTCTGACCAACAACACAGTGGTCTCTCACTCTGGCCGACAGCACAGTGATTTCTCACTCTGAACAACACCATAGTGCTCAGTCACTCTGACCAACAGCACAGTGCTCACTCACTGTGACCAACACCACAGTGCTCACTCACTCTGACCAACACCACAGTTCTTACTCTGACCAACACCACAGTGGTCACTCACTCTGACCAACACCACAGTGTTCACTCACTCTGACCAACACCACAGTGCTCACTCCGACCAACACCACAGTGCTCCCTCATTCTGACCAACAGCACAGTGGTCACTCACTCTGACCAAAACCACAGTGCTCACTCAATCTGACCAACACCACAGTGCTCACTCTGACCAACACCACAGTGCTCACACACTGTGACCAACACCACAGTGCTCACTCATTCTGACCAACAGCACAGTGGTCACTCACTCTGACCAACACAATAGTGCTCACTCTGACCAACACCACAGTGCTCCCTCACTCTGACAAACACCACAGTGCTCCCTCACTCTGACCAACACCACAGTGCTAACTCACTCTGACCAAAACAACAGTACTCACTCTGACCAACACCACAGTGCTCACTCGCTCTGACCAACAGCACAGTGCTCACTGACTCTGACCAACTCCACAGTGCTCACTCTGACCAACACCACAGTGCTCACTCTGACCAAAACCACAGTGCTCACTCACTCTGACCAAAACCACAGTGCTCACTCACTCTGGCCAACACAACAGTGCTCACTGTGACCAACACCACAGTGTTCACTCTGACCAACAGCACAGTGCTCACTCTGACCAACACCACATTGGTCACTCAGTCTGACCAACACCGCAGTGCTCTCTCACTCTGGCCATCACCACTGTGTTCACTGACTCTGACCACCACAGTGGTCACTCACTCTGACCAACAGCACAGTGTTCACTCACTGTGACCAACACAGTACTCACTCACTGTGACCAACGCCACAGTGCTCACTCACTCTGACCAACACCACAGTGTTCACTCACTCTGACCAACACCACAGTGCTCACTAACTCTGACCAACAACACAGTGGTTTCTCACTCTGGCCGACACCACAGTGGTTTCTCACTCTGACCAACACCAGAGTGCTCACTCACTCTGAACAACACCACAGTGCTCACTCACTCAGACTGACAGTACAGTGCTCGCTCACTCCGACCATCACCACAGTGCTCACACACTCTGGCCAACACCACAGTGCTCACTCACTCTGGCCAACACCACAGTGCTCACTCCGACCAACACCACAGTGCTCCCTCATTCTGACCAACAGCACAGTGGTCACTCACTCTGACCAAAACCACAGTGCTCACACACTCTGGCCAACACCACAGTGTTCACTCACTCTGACCAACACCACAGTGCTCACTCCGACCAACACCACAGTGCTCCCTCATTCTGACCAACAGCACAGTGGTCACTCACTCTGACCAAAACCACAGTGCTCACTCACTCCGGCCAACACCACTGTGCTCACTGACTCTGACCACCACAGAGCTCACTGTATCTGACCAACAACACAGTGGTCACTCTGACCAACAACACAGTTCTCACTCACTCTGACAAACACCACAGTGCTCACTCACTCTGACCAACACTACAATGCCCTCTCACTCTGACCAACAACACAGTGCTCACACACTCTGATCAACACCACAGTGCTCACGCTGACCAACAACACAGTGCTCTCTCTGACCAACACCACAGTGCTCACACTCTGTGACGAGCACTACAGTGCTCACTGTTACCAACACCACAGTGCTCACTCACTCTGACTGACACCCCAGTGCTCTCTCACTCTGACCTACACCACAGTGCTCACTCACTCTGACCAACACCACAGTGCTCACTCATTCTGACAAACAACACAGTGCTCACTCACTCTGACTGACACCCCAGTGCTCTCTCACTCTGACCTACACCACAGTGCTCACTCACTCTGACCAACACCACAGTGCTCACTCTGACCAACACCACAGTGCTCACTCATTCTGACAAACAACACAGTGCTCACTCACTCTGACCAACACAGTACTCACTCACTCTGATCAACACCACAGTGCTCACTGACTCTGACCAACACCACAGTGCTCACTCTGACCAACACCACAGTGCTCACCCTCTGTGACCAACACCACAGTGCTCACTCATTCTCACCAACAGCACAGTGGTCACTCACTCTGCCCAACACCACAGTGCTCACTCACTCTGACCAACACCACGGTGCTCACTCACTCTGACCAAAACCACAGTGCTCACTCTGACCAGCACCACAGTGCTCACTGACTCTGACCAACACCACAGTGCTCACACTGACCAACACCACAGTGCTCACTCACTGTGACCAACACCACAGTGCTCACTCATTCTGACCAACAGCACAGTGGTCACTCACTCTTACCAACACCACAGTGCTCTCTCACTCTGACCATCACCACAATTCTCACTCACTGTGACCAATACAGTACTCACTCACTCTGAGCAACACCACAGTGCTCACACTCTCCGGTCAACACCACTGTGTTCTCTCACTCTGTCCACCACAGTGCTCACTGTATCTAACCAACAACAGAGTGGTCACTCACTCTGACAAACACCACAGTGCTCACTGACTCTGACCAACACCACAGTGCTCACTCACTGTGACCAACACCACAGTGCTCACTCACTGTGACCAACACCACAGTGCTCACTCATTCTGACCAACAGCACAGTGCTCACTCTGGCCAGCACCACAGTGCTCACTCATTCTGACCAACACAACATTGCTCACCCACTGTGACCAACACCACAGTGTTCATTGACTCTGACCACCACAGTGCTCACTCAGTTTGACCAACACCACGGTGTTCACTCACTCTGGCCAACACCGCAGTACTCACACATTCTGCCCAACACCAGTGTGGTCTCTCACTCTGACCAACACCACAGTGTTCACTCACTCTAACCAACTCCACAGTGCTCATTCATTCTGACCAACAACACAGTGGTCTCTCACTCTGGCCGACAGCACAGTGATTTCTCACTCTGAACAACACCATAGTGCTCAGTCACTCTGACCAACAGCACAGTGCTCACTCACTGTGACCAACACCACAGTGCTCACTCACTCTGACCAACACCACAGTGTTCACTCACTCTGACCAACACCACAGTGCTCACTCCGACCAACACCACAGTGCTCCCTCATTCTGACCAACAGCACAGTGGTCACTCACTCTGACCAAAACCACAGTGCTCACTCAATCTGACCAACACCACAGTGCTCACTCTGACCAACACCACAGTGCTCACACACTGTGACCAACACCACAGTGCTCACTCATTCTGACCAACAGCACAGTGGTCACTCACTCTGACCAACACAATAGTGCTCACTCTGACCAACACCACAGTGCTCCCTCACTCTGACAAACACCACAGTGCTCCCTCACTCTGACCAACACCACAGTGCTAACTCACTCTGACCAAAACAACAGTACTCACTCTGACCAACACCACAGTGCTCACTCGCTCTGACCAACAGCACAGTGCTCACTGACTCTGACCAACTCCACAGTGCTCACTCTGACCAACACCACAGTGCTCACTCTGACCAAAACCACAGTGCTCACTCACTCTGACCAAAACCACAGTGCTCACTCACTCTGGCCAACACAACAGTGCTCACTGTGACCAACACCACAGTGTTCACTCTGACCAACAGCACAGTGCTCACTCTGACCAACACCACATTGGTCACTCAGTCTGACCAACACCGCAGTGCTCTCTCACTCTGGCCATCACCACTGTGTTCACTGACTCTGACCACCACAGTGGTCACTCACTCTGACCAACAGCACAGTGTTCACTCACTGTGACCAACACAGTACTCACTCACTGTGACCAACGCCACAGTGCTCACTCACTCTGACCAACACCACAGTGTTCACTCACTCTGACCAACACCACAGTGCTCACTAACTCTGACCAACAACACAGTGGTCTCTCACTCTGGCCGACACCACAGTGGTTTCTCACTCTGACCAACACCAGAGTGCTCACTCACTCTGAACAACACCACAGTGCTCACTCACTCAGACTGACAGTACAGTGCTCGCTCACTCCGACCATCACCACAGTGCTCACACACTCTGGCCAACACCACAGTGCTCACTCACTCTGGCCAACACCACAGTGCTCACTCACTCTGGCCAACACCACAGTGCTCACTCTGACCAACACCACAGTGCTCACTCACTCTGGCCAACACCACAGTGCTCACTCACTCTGACCATCACCACAATTCTCACTCACTCTGACCAACAACACAGCTCTCACTCACTCTGACCAACAACACAGTGCTCACTCACTCTGATCAACACCACAGTGCTCACACACTCCGGCCAACACCACAGTGCTCACTCTGACCAACACCACAGTGCTCACTCACTCTGACCATCACCACAGTGCTCACTCACTCTGACCAACACCACAGTGCTCACTCACTCTGATCAACAACACAGTGCTCACTCACTCTAACCACCACAGAGCTCACTGTATCTGATCAACAACACAGTGGTCACTCACTCTGACAAACACCACAGTGGTCACTCTGACCAACAACACAGTTCTCACTCAGTCTGACCAACACCACAGTGCTCACACACTCTGACCAACACCACAATGCCCTCTCACTCTGACCAACAAAACAGTGCTCACTCACTCTGATCAACACCACAGTGCTCACTCACTCTGACCAACACCACAGTGGTCACTCTGACCAACAACACAGTTCTCACTCACTCTGACAAACACCACAGTGCTCACTCACTCTGACCAACACTACAATGCCCTCTCACTCTGACCAACAACACAGTGCTCACACACTCTGATCAACACCACAGTGCTCACGCTGACCAACAACACAGTGCTCTCTCTGACCAACACCACAGTGCTCACACTCTGTGACGAGCACTACAGTGCTCACTGTTACCAACACCACAGTGCTCACTCACTCTGACTGACACCCCAGTGCTCTCTCACTCTGACCTACACCACAGTGCTCACTCACTCTGACCAACACCACAGTGCTCACTCTGACCAGCACCACAGTGCTCACTGACTCTGACCAACACCACAGTGCTCAATCTGACCAACACCACAGTGCTCACCCTCTGTGACCAACACCACAGTGCTCACTCATTCTGACCAACAGCACAGTGGTCACTCACTCTGACCAACACCACGGTGCTCACTCACTCTGTCCAGCACCACAGTGTTCACTCTGAGCAACACCACAGTGCTCACTCACTCTGACCAAAACCACAGTGCTCACTCTGACAACACCACAGTGCTCACTGACTCTGACCAACACCACAGTGCTCACACTGACCAACACCACAGTGCTCACCCTCTGTGACCAACACCACAGTGCTCACTCATTCTGACCAACAGCACAGTGGTCACTCACTCTTACCACACCACAGTGCTCTCTCACTCTGAGCATCACCACAATTCTCACTCACTCTGACCAATACAGTACTCACTCACTCTGAGCAACACCACAGTGCTCACACTCTCCGGTCAACACCACTGTGTTCTCTTACTCTGTCCACCACAGTGCTCACTGTATCTAACCAAAAACGGTGTGGTCACTCACTCTGACAAACACCACAGTGCTCACTCACTCTGACCAACACCACAGTGCTCACTCACTGTGACCAACACCACAGTGTTCATTGACTCTGACCACCAGAGTGCTCACTCAGTTTGACCAACACCACGGTGTTCACACACTCTGCCCAACACCAGTGTGGTCACTCACTCTGACCAACTCCACAGTGCTCACTCATTCTGACCAACACCACAGTTCTCACGCTGACCATCACCACAGTGGTCACTCACTCTGACCAACACCACAGTGTTCACTCACTCCGACCAACTCCACAGTGCTCTCTCTGACCAACACCACAGTGCTCACACACTCTGACTGACACCCCAGTGCTCTCTCACTCTGACCAACACCACAGTGCTCACTCACTCTGACCAACACCACAGTGCTCACTCCGACCAACACCACAGTGCTCACTCACTCTGACCAACACCACAGTGCTCACTCCGACCAACACCACAGTGCTCACTCACTCTGACCAACAGCACAGTGGTCACTCACTCTGACCAACAGCACAGTGGTCACTCACTCTGACCAACAGCACAGTGGTCACTCACTCTGACCAACGCAACAGTGCTCACTCTGCCCAACACCACAGTGCTCCCTCATTGTGACCAACAACACAGTGGTCACTCACTCTGACCAAAACCACAGTGCTCACTCAATCTGACCAACAGCACAGTGCTCACTCTGACCAACACCACAGTGC
Source organism: Mobula birostris (assembly GCF_030028105.1). Taxonomy (NCBI): domain Eukaryota; kingdom Metazoa; phylum Chordata; class Chondrichthyes; order Myliobatiformes; family Myliobatidae; genus Mobula; species Mobula birostris. The sequence goes on along the minus strand of NC_092371.1, from coordinate 5,954,786 downwards.
TCACTCTGACCAACACCACAGTGCTCACTCATTCTGACCAACAGCACAGTGGTCACTCACTCTGACCAACACAATAGTGCTCACTCTGACCAACACCACCCTGCTCACTCACTCTGACAAACACCACTGTGCTAACTCACTCTGACCAACACAACAGTGCTCACTCGCTCTGACCAACAGCACAGTGCTCACTGACTCTGACCAACTCCACAGTGCTGACTCTGACCAACACCACAGTGCTCACTCTGACCAAAACCACAGTGCTCACTCACTCTGGCCAACACAACAGTGCTCACTGTGACCAACACCACATTGGTCACTCAGTCTGACCAACACCGCAGTGCTCTCTCACTCTGGCCATCACCACTGTGTTCACTGACTCTGACCACCACAGTGGTCACTCACTCTGACCAACAGCACAGTGTTCACTCACTGTGACCAACACAGTACTCACTCACTGTGACCAACGCCACAGTGCTCACTCATTCTGTCCAACAGCACAGTGGTCACTCACTCTGACCAACACAACATTGCTCACTCACTCTGACCAACACCACAGTGCTCACTGACTCTGACCAACACCACAGTGCTCACTCTGACCAACACCACAGTGCTCACTCACTGTGACCCACACCACAGTGCTCACTCATTCTGACCAACAGCACAGTGGTCACTCACTCTGACCAACACAGTACTCACTCACTCTGACAAACACCACAGTGCACACTGACTCTGACCAACACCACAGTGCTCACTCTGACCAACACCACAGTGCTCACTCACTGTGACCAACACCACAGTGCTCACTCATTCTGACCAACACCACGGCGTTCACTCACTCTGGCCAACACCGCAGTGCTCACTCACTCTGGCCAACACCAGCGTGGTCACTCACTCTGACCAACTCCACAGTGCTCATTCACTCTGACCACCACAGTGCTCACTCATTCTGACGAACAACGTAATGGTTTCTCACTCTGGCCAATACCACAGTGGTCACTCACTCTGACCAACACCACAGTCCTCACTCTGACCAACACCACATTGCTCACTCACTCTGATCATCACCACAGTGCTCACTCACTGTGACCAACATCACAGTGCTCACTCACTCTGTCGCTCAGTTATCGGAGAGGGTGGTTAATGGCAGCTCCCCATTTCTGTCCTCCACCCAGCTCTCTGACTCTCTTTGCACCCTCTCCTTCTCTTTCCACACAAATAGGGACAGAATCAATGAGGCAGACAGGCAGAAAGGGAGATACTTTTATTCCCGTTCTCGTAGTCGCTCGTTCACACTCATTCACTGTCTCTGTCTCGCTCTCTCTCTCTCAGACACACACACACACACACACACACACACACAGAGGGACAGACACACAGACACACACACAGACCCACACACCCACACACAGACACACAGAGGGACAGACAGACACACAGACACACACACACTCACACACACACACACACGCACACACACAGAGGGACAGACACACAGACAGACACACACACACACACACACACACAGAGGGACAGACACACAGACACACACACAGACCCACACACCCACACACAGACACACAGACACACTCACACTCACACACACACACACACACACACACACAGAGGGACAGACACACAGACAGACACACACACACACACACACACACACACACACAGAGGGACAGATACACAGACACACACACAGACCCACACACCCACACACAGACACACAGAGGGATAGGCAGACGGACAGACAGACAGACACACACACACACACACACACACACACACTCAGACACACACACACAGACACACAGAGGGACAGGCAGACAGACAGACACACACACACACACACACACACACAGATGCAGGAAGACAAACAATCAGCCTGTGAGTGTCTGGGCCTCAGGGACACCATTGCTCCATGCTGTGTGTCACTAATGGAGGGAGAATTAACTCCTGACTCGATTCAGTCCGACAGCCTGCTTAAAGTTTAATATGTCAATGGGGGGGATGGGGTGGGAACGTGGGACAGCTATTTCCAGCCCTGCCATCCGCTCTCCAGGGCTGCTTTATATTATTTTGCTTTTCTCCTCTTCTCCCGCACCCCCTCTCCCCCACTCCTCTACCCCCTCCTCTCTCCCCCACTCGCCCTACGCCCCTTCCTCCACCCAATCTACCTCCTCCACTTCCCTCCCTCTCCCCCACTCCCCCCTCTTTCCCCTTCTCACCCCACTTTCTCCCATTTCCCCCTCTCCCTCACACCCCTCCTCTTCCCAATCTACCTCTCTTCCACTTCTGCCCTCTCTCCCCCCTCCCAGTCACCCGAATCTCTCCCCCCCGACTCCCCCACATCCAACACTCACCCACCACTCTCCCCACGCCCCACTCCAACTCCCCCCACTCTCCTGCATTCCCCCTCTTCCCCACACCCTCCTCTCTCCCCTTCCCCCTCCCTCCTCTCTCCCCCACTCCCCTCCTCTCTCTCCCACTCCCCCTACTCTCCCCTACTCCCCCTCTCTACCCCACTACCCATCTCCCCCACTCATTCCAATCTCCCCACTCCCCCCTCTCCCCCACTCCCCCTCTCTAACCCACTACCCCGTCTCCACGACTCATTCCACTCTCCCCACTCCCCCTTCTCTCCCCTAATACTTGTCTCTCCCCTGTCCCATTCCCCATCTTCCCATCTTCCCCAATCCCACCTCTCCCCCCACGCCCCTCTGCTCTCCCCCACCCCTCTATTCCCATTCCCCCCTCTCTCTCAAACTCTCCCTCACCTCTCCCCGCTACCCCTTCTCTTTCCCAATTCCCCATTTCTCCCCACCCACTCTCCACTCCCTCTTGAATTCTCTTCCACTCTGTCCCTCTCTCCCCAGCTCTCCCTCCCCAATCTACCTCTCTCCCGCACTCCTCCTTTTCTCCCCCACGCACCAAGGTCCCTCTTCTTTCCCTAACTCCCCCTCTTCTCCCCAAACCCCCTCTCTGCCCATGCCCCTTCTGTCCCCCACTCTGCCCCTCTCTCCCCAATCTGCCCCTATCTCCCCCACTCCCCCTCCCATCTCTCCCCATACCTCTTCTCTCTCGTACTTGCCTTTTTCTTCCACCACACTCCCTGTCTCCCCACTCCCTCTCCTCGCTCATCCACTCCCCCACATCTTGCCCCCTACTCCCAGCCTCTCTCCCCCACTCCCCCTCCTCTCGCCCCTACTCCCACATCTCGCCCTACTCCCACATCTCACCCGCTACTCCCAGCCTCTTTCCCCCACTCCCACAGCTCGCCCCCACTCCCACAGCTCGCCCCTACTCCCAGCCTCTATCCCCCACTCCCCCTCCTCTCTCCCCCACTCCCACATCTTGCCCCTACTCCCAGCCTCTCTCCCCCACTCCCACATCTCACCCCCACTCCCACATCTCGCCCCTACTCCCACATCTCACCCCCACTCCCACAACTCGCCCCTACTCCCAGCCTCTCTCCCCCACTCCCACATCTCACCCCCACTCCCACATCTCGCCCCTACTCCCACATCTCGCCCCCAATCCCACATCTCGCCCCTACTCCCACATCTCACCCCCAATCCCACAGCTCTCCCCTACTCCCAGCCTCTCTCCCCCACTCCCACATCTCGCCCCTACTCCCAGCCTCTATCCCTCACTCCCCCTCCTCTCTCCCCCACTCGCCCTCCTCTCTCCCCCACTCCCACATCTCACCCCTACTCCCACAGCTCGACCCTACTCCCAGCCTCTCTCCCCCACTCCCACATCTCACCCCTACTCCCACAGCTCGCCCCTACTCCCAGCCTCTCTCCCCCACTCCCACATCTCGCCCCTACTCCCACATCTCGCCCCCTACTCCCACAGCTCGCCCCTACTCCCACATCTCACCCCTACTCCCACAGCTCGCCCCTACTCCCAGCCTCTCTCCCCCACTCCCCCTCCTCTCTCCCCCACTCCCACATCTTGCCCCTACTCCCAGCCTCTCTCCCCCACTCCCACATCTCACCCCCACTCCCACATCTCGCCCCTACTCCCACATCTCACCCCCACTCCCACAACTCGCCCCTACTCCCAGCCTCTCTCCCCCACTCCCACATCTCACCCCCACTCCCACATCTCGCCCCTACTCCCACATCTCACCCCCACTCCCACAACTCGCCCCTACTCCCAGCCTCTCTCCCCCACTCCCACATCTCACCCCCACTCCCACATCTCGCCCCTACTCCCACATCTCGCCCCCAATCCCACATCTCGCCCCTACTCCCACATCTCACCCCCAATCCCACAGCTCTCCCCTACTCCCAGCCTCTCTCCCCCACTCCCACATCTCGCCCCTACTCCCAGCCTCTATCCCTCACTCCCCCTCCTCTCTCCCCCACTCGCCCTCCTCTCTCCCCCACTCCCACATCTCACCCCTACTCCCACAGCTCGACCCTACTCCCAGCCTCTCTCCCCCACTCCCACATCTCACCCCTACTCCCACAGCTCGCCCCTACTCCCAGCCTCTCTCCCCCACTCCCACATCTCGCCCCTACTCCCACATCTCGCCCCCTACTCCCACAGCTCGCCCCTACTCCCACATCTCACCCCTACTCCCACAGCTCGCCCCTACTCCCAGCCTCTCTCCCCCACTCCCACATCTCACCCCCACTCCCACATATCGCCCCTACTCCCACAGCTCGCCCCTACTCCCAGCCTCTCTCCCCCACTCCCACATCTCACCCCCACTCCCTCATCTCGCCCCTACTCCCACAGCTCGCCCCTACTCCCAGCCTCTATCCCCCACTCCCCCTCCTCTCTCCCCCACTCCCACATCTTGCCCCTACTCCCAGCCTCTCTCCCCCACTCCCACATCTCACCCCACTCCCACATCTTGCCCCTACTCCCACATCTCACCCCCACTCCCACAACTCGCCCCTACTCCCAGCCTCTCTCCCCCACTCCCACATCTCACCCCCACTCCCACATCTTGCCCCTACTCCCACATCTCACCCCCACTCCCACAACTCGCCCCTACTCCCAGCCTCTCTCCCCCACTCCCACATCTCACCCCACTCCCACATCTCGCCCCTACTCCCACATCTCACCCCCACTCCCACAGCTCGCCCCCACTCCCACAGCTCGCTCCTACTCCCAGCCTCTATCCCCCACTCCCACATCTCACCCCTACTCCCACAGCTCGCCCCTACTCCCAGCCTCTCTCCCCCACTCCCACATCTTGCCCCTACTCCCAGCCTCTCTCCCCCACTCCCACATCTCACCCCCACTCCCACATCTCGCCCCTACTCCCACATCTCACCCCCACTCCCACAGCTCGCCCCTACTCCCAGCCTCTCCCCCCCACTCCCACATTTCACCCCACTCCCACATCTCGCCCCTACTCCCACATCTCACCCCCACTCCCTCATCTCGCCCCCACTCCCACAGCTCGCCCCTACTCCCAGCCTCTATCCCCCACTCCCCCTCCTCTCTCCCCCACTCCCACATCTTGCCCCTACTCCCAGCCTCTCTCCCCCACTCCCACATCTCACACCCACTCCCACATCTCGCCCCTACTCCCACATCTCACCCCCAATCCCACAGCTTGCCCCTACTCCCAGCCTCTCTCCCCCACTCCCACATCTCGCCCCTACTCCCAGCCTCTATCCCCCATTCCCCCTCCTCTCTCCCCCACTCCCACTTCTCACCCCTACTCCCACAGCTCGACCCTACTCCCAGCCTCTCTCCCCCACTCCCACATCTCACCCCTACTCCCACAGCTCGC
>NC_092371.1:5906522-5944022 GCF_030028105.1 Mobula birostris | reverse complement strand
TGGGGACGGGTCTGTCACTGTATAACACCGGGGTACAGTACCGGTGGGGACGGGTCTGACACTGTAATACACGGGGGTACAGTACTGGTGTGGATGGGTAGTCATGGTATAACATTGGGATACAGTACCAGTGGAGGCAGAAGGTCATTGTAACTTTTTATCACAGTAGCTCTCTCTGTCCTCCACTCTCTTCTTTACCATGGAGTCTCACTCTGACATATCCTCCCTTCTCTAATCGTCTTTCAAAATTCTGTCCACTCCCAGCCTTCTGCCTTTGGCCTGCATCTTTCCACCATTCGTAATCCTTTCCCAGGCTTTTCCACCTCTCTCTCCTCTCCCTGTAACCCATTGTCGCATCCTCAGACCCAACACCTGCTTGAGATTTTGGGTGTGTTATTTCTCTGACAACCGCCCTGGGCCTCTCCCAGTTCCAGAAGGTTGCCTCCGGTTGTTATTGAGACTATGCATTAGGAGACGGAAAGAGTGTAAACAAGGAATCCCTCCCAGTACCGTAGTCAAAGTCAATACAAGAGTTGCCAGGTTTCAGGCAGGATGGCCACTGTTACCTCGGCAACAGGGCCTAGCCTGGCATTTGGCCTTGTTTCCCAGGGAAAGCAGAGAGGTGCTGCTCATGGCAGGCATCCACGCAGACAGGCAACACCTCCAGCTCCATGTGGGAGTGCTCTCCTCGCACTGCTGATTGCCTGCAATCTTAAAATAAGCCTCCAGGAAGCAGAAATTGCATCGATTTGCAGCTCCCTCAGCAGAAGCCCTGCAAAGGCAAGAGCAGAATTTAAACAGGAGCACGACTTTTCCCTGGGGACGGTTCAGCAGCTTGAAGCGAAGAACTCATCCTGGGACTCAGTGGAGAGATGCAACCATGTATTCACAGTCTGGTACATGGCCAGCACTTACACATCGCATTACTTGGCATCCAGGGAAATAGACTATATGGCAGGGTTGTCTCTTAGTTTGGTATATGTGGAACAGATCTCCAGGCGTGGGATACGGGCTGGGATCTAATCCAGTGGTTCGGGGGTTTACATATAGCATAACAGATCCCTGGGAGTGGGTTACGGACTGGGACTAATCCAGGAGTTTGGTAGGTTTATATATAAAGATGAAGCTTACCTGTATTTGTCACATGTCCGTTGAAACATACTTGAGAGTGAAATGCGTCATTTGCGTGGATGACCAGCATAAGTTGCAGATGTCTTGGGAAAGACACAAGTGCTGCCCACCTCCTGGTGCCAATGTAACACGCCCACAGCCTACTACCCCTAGCTCGTGTGTCTTTGGACTGTGGGAGGAAACGGGAGCACCCGGAGGAAACCCACACGGTCACGGGGAGAACGTACAAACTCCTTACAGACAGTGGCGGGAATTGGACCGGCAACCCTCCAGCCTCACAGCTGTTGCTACAAAGCACTACACTGACCACTACGCCGCCGTGCCACCCTTCTAGAATAACGCACCCCTGGAATGCGTTACAGGCTGGCGTCGAAGGGCGAAACGAGACACTCTGGCTGTGGCGTATAGTGAACTTGGTTAGAGAAAACAGAAGATCGATGGGCCGAACTCCTTCTTGCGATGCTGTTCAAGCAAAGATTATTCAGTGATTTGGCACACACCAAACCCCACTTCACCATCTCTCTCACGACGCTCCCCTCTCATCATACTGCTCCTGTTACCCCGGATGAGAAGAATTCTTCAACAAGGCTCCCAAGCCCTTGACCTTTGACTTTGCTTTCTTTAATTAATGTCAGGCCAATCTGTCTCGCTCACTATCTTCGCCTTTCGAAAGAGAACTGTGTGCGTCTCCTCCATCAAAGGCACTTTCCATGTCTCGGGAGCTGCCGTTACTAGAGTTTGCCTAGCAACCGGTCTCCAAGTGGGATGGTGGATGAGAAACGTCCTGACATTATAATGGATGGCTCGGTAGGATCACAGACCTTCTTCCCGAGCCAATTATTTTAATTGTGAAGTGAGAATAGGGCCTGAAGTTGTTTAGGCCTGGCCTTCCTCAAGGACTGTTCCAACGTTTGTGACGTCCTCCTGGAAGCTTCAAGCATTCCCACACATTTTCCAAATGACCCAGAGTCTTACGTAGAATAAAGTTCCCTCCACACCATCCCATCACACACTCCCGGGGTCAGACACAGAGTGAAGCTCCCTCTACACCGTCCCATCACACACTCCCGGGGTCAGACACAGAGTGAAGCTCCCTCTACACCGTCCCATCACACACTCCCGGGGTCAGACACAGAGTGAAGCTCCCTCCACACTATCCCATCACACACTCCCGGGGTCAGACACAGAGTGAAACTCCCTCTGCACCGTCCCATCACACACTCCCGGGGTCAGACACAGAGTGAAACTCCCTCTGCACCGTCCCATCACACACTCCCGGGGTCAGACACAGAGTGAAGCTCCCTCTACACTGTCCCATCACACACTCCCGGGGTCAGACACAGAGTGAAACTCCCTCTACACTGTCCCATCACACACTCCCGGGGTCAGACACAGAGTGAAGCTCCCTCTACACTGTCCCATCACACACTCCCGGGGTCAGACACAGAGTGAAGCTCCCTCTACACCGTCCCATCACACACTCCAGGGGTCAGACACAGAGTGAAACTCCCTCTACAATGTTGCAGCTACCTGATATGATCTCACAAATGGCTCCCTTGTAGAGAGAGACCAGACAAATGTAAACTAACAAGTCACATCTTTCTATCAACTCTGGGCAAGTTGGACTTCCATTGTGCTAAGATATTAAAAGTGATCGAATGTTTCCAAGAAAGTTTTCTCAGGCAATTTGTAGCTGGTCCTGTGGGAGAGTGGGGAGGAAGCCTTCAATCTTTTCTTCGGCAGTGATTCTGGACAAGTGGTCAAAGTGTTAGTGAAGGAGACCTGTGGGGCAAATTCAAGTTTATTGTCACGTGCACAAGTGCAGTGAGGTACAGGCACAATGAAAGCCTCGCTTGCAGCTGTACCACAGGTACACAAGTACAGACAACACACAGAACAGACATGCACACAACATTGGAGCAAAATGCCTGTGCGCAGCAAACGCACAATCAGGGACAAGTCCACCGCAGTGCCAGAAGTGGTCTGTAGTGTTTTGTTGCTGAGATAGTGATTACGTTTGTGTAGGTCGGGTTAAGTACTGAATGTTGAGGGGAAGTAGCTGTTTCTGAACCTGGAGGTGTGGAACTTCAGGCTTCTGTACCTGCCGTGCAGTGGGAGCAGCAAGAAGATGACGTGGCCCAGATGGTGGGGATCCAAAAGGCATGAGACAGAGGAACAGAATTAGGCCATTCAGCCCATTGAGTCTGCTCTGCCATTTGATCATGGTTGATTTATTATTCCTATGAACCCCATTCTCCTGCTTTCTGCCCGTTATCTTTGATGCACTCACTAATGAAGAACCTATCAACCTCCACTTTAACTGTGCCCAAAGGCTCGGCCTCCACAGCTGTCTGTGCCAATGAATTCCACAGATTCATCACCCCCTGGCTAAAAAAATTCTTTCTCATTTCTGTCCTAAAGAGATGTCCTTCTAGTTTGAGGTTGTACCCTCTGGTCCTAGACTTCACCCACTATTGGAAATGCCCTCTCCATGTCCACTCTATCTAGCCCTTTCAGTAGGTTTCAGTGAGATATCCCCTCATCCTTCTGAAATCCAGCGAGTGCAGACCCAGGGCTGCCTTCTCGAGGCAGTGCCTCCTGTGAATGTTGTCAGGGGCGAGGAGGGCTGTGCCCGCGATGGACTGGACTGTGCTCTCAACCCTCTTCGCCATCCCAGGCTGCGATGCAACCTGTCAGGGTACATTCAACAGTCCATCTGTAGAAGTTTGTTAAAGAGCGCTTGGTGATAAGCCGAAACTCCTTAAACTTCTACAAAAGACACGGCGTGTCTTCATGATTGCGTCTATGTACTGGGCCCAGGACAGGTCACCCAAGATGTTGATGCCCAGGAATTTAAAACAGCTGACCTCTCCACATCTGACCCAGCAATGTGAACTGGTACGTGGTTTACTAACTCTGCTCCTTTCTGAAGTCAGCAATTATGTCATTGGTTCTGTTGGCGTTGAGGGTGAAGTTGTTGTTGTGTACCAGCTGTTCCACTTCAGTTCTGTATGCCAATGCCTTACCACCCATGTTTAAGCCAAAAACAATTGACCGTAATTCTACTAAATTCAAGATAGTTATATCTAAAGGTCATCCTCTTTGGGGGGGGGCGGTCAGCAGTGGAAAGGGTGAACAACTTCAACATCTTGAGCATATGCATCTCAGGGGATCAATTCTGGGCCCAACACATGAACGCATTTACGAAGAAGCTACACTCATTAGGAATTTGAGGAGATTTGGTATTTCACCAAAGATTGCAGCAAGTTCCTACATCTATACCGTTGAGAGCAATCTGACTGGTTCCATCACTGCCTGCTGTGGAGGCTCCAAAACACAGGATCACAAAAGGCCCTGATGGGACTATACAGACATTGGAACAGTAGCAGAGATACGGGCTACAAATTACAACGAGAGACAGAAAATGCCTGTCAAACAGGCAAAATTACAAGAGCCATGGGGGATTTCAAAATGCAGGTAGATTGGGAAAATCAGGTTCCTGTTGGATCCCAAGAGGGGGATTTTGTAGAATGCCTACAAGAGGGCTTTTTAGAGCAGCTCATAGTTGAGCCCACTGGGGGATCAGCTATTCTGGACTGGGTGTTGTACAATGAACCGGAATTGATTATAGAGAGCTTAAGGTAAAGGAACTCTTAGGGGTCAGTGGTCGTAATATGATAGAATTTACCCAATTACGGGCAATTTGAGAAAATTGGGCAAATACGGGCAATTTGAGAAAAAGATGCTGATGTCAGTATTACAGCAGAGTAAAGGAAGTTACAGAGGCATGAGAGAGGAGCTGGCCAAGGGTGATTGGAAGGGGTCACTAGAGGGATGACGGAAAAGCAGCGATGGCTGGAGTATTGCAGGGGAGATGTGTGTGTGTGTGTCTGTCTGTGTGTCTGTGTCTGTGGCTCTGTGTGTGTGTTAACATGTGTGTGTGTGCCTGTGTGTGTGTTAGTGTGTGTGAGACTGTGTGTGTGTGTGTCTGTGTGTGTGTCTGTGGCTCTGTGTGTGTGTGTTAGTGTGTGTGTGTATGTGTGTGTGTGTGTGTGTGTGTGTGTCTGTGGCTCTGTGTGTGTGTTAATGTGTGTGTTAGTGTGTGTGTCTGTGTCTCTGTGTGAGTGTGCCTGTGTGTGTGTGTGTGTGTGTGTGTGAGAGAATGTGAGTCTGTGTGTCTCTATGTGCGCCTATCTGTGTGTGTTAGTGTGTGTGAGAGTGAGTGTGTGTGTGTGTGTGTGTGTGTGTGTGTGTGTGTGTGTGTGTGTGTGTGTGTGTATGTCTGTGTGTGTGTGTGTGGGTGTCTCTGTGTCTGCCGTATTGATGTGGTGTCTGGTACAGTTAACGACTTGGCACTCGGATTCCTGACCCAGTCAGTGGAATTCATTTGGCTGGGGAATTCTCGCTCATGGAGAGCTGGGCAGAGAAATAAATAGCAGCAGATATCGTGTGGTGCACGACTGTACTGCAGGCGTCGAGATCAAGAGAGCCTTACTGATAGCTGAGGTTATTCGCAGAGACTTGACTGGCTCGAGATTGTTTGTCCTGAGGGCGGAGGAGGCCCAGGGGTGACTGATAAAGGCCTGTGAAACTAGGAGGGGACTGCATAACGTGGATGGTCACAGCCCTTGCCCCAGAGTAGCAGGAGGCTAAAGCTAGGGGGCACAGGGTTAAATTCCAGGGCATTCGAGGGGCAAGCTTTTCAGATTTGTCCCTCAAATCCCCTCTTGCCTTTAACCTCTGCCTCCAACACAGAGGCAGCTCAAAATTGTCCAGATTTGACAGCCTCAATGCATGAAAGCACACAGATATAGTCAGAGGTTCAGCTGATGTTCAGACCAAACATCAGAATGGGGAAGAAACGTGATCTAAGTGATTTTGACTGAGGAATGATTGTTGATGCCAGACGAGGTGATTTGAGTATCTCAGAAACTGTTGATCTCCTGGGATTTTCACACACAGCAGTCTCTAGCGTTTACCGAGAATGGTGTGAGAAACAAAAACCGTCCAGTGAGCGGCAGTTCTGTGGGTGAAAACACCTCGTTAATGAGAGAGGTCAAAGGAGAATGGCCAGACTGGCTCAAGCTGACACTTAAGGCATCCATTAGTCTTGCGAGACCATGGATCTGCGCCTGGGAAGTCTTCACTCTCCAGGGCGCAGGCCTGGGCAAGGTTGTATGGAAGACTGGCAGTTGCCCATGCTGCCAGTCTCCCCTCTCCATGACATCGATGTTCTCCAAGGGAAGGGCAAGGGCCGATACAGCTTGGTGTCATCGCAGAGCAATGTGTGGTTAAGTGCCTTGCTCAAGGACACAACACGTTCCCTCGGCTGGGGCTCAAACTCAGGACCTTCAGGTCGCTAGTCCAATGCCTTAACCACTTAGCCACGTGCCCACACATGCTGACAGTAACTTAAATAACCATATATAACAGTGCAACAGTGGTGTGCAGAAGAGCATCTCTGAACGCACAACATGTCGGACATTGAAGCAGCAGAAGACCATGAACATACACTCGGTGGCCAGTTTATTAGGTACAGGAGGTATCTAATGTATTACCCGTCAATGCACTGCCCTATAGACATTTTAAACCATTTTTCTAATGCTGTTTACATTGTAAATACATGCCGATATTTGTGTATTTTTGCAGTTATTCAATATTTGTACATAATTCTTTATTCTTGCTGAAGGCTGTTTTTTATTGTGCCACACCACTGCAAGTTCCTAATCCACGTAACTGTGTATGGTGATTAAAGCTGATCCTTAATCCCTCACAAAAACAACACCGTCTCAGTTAACCGCTGGGTGTTTCAGGCAGTCAGAGGGGACAGATTGAAACAGAGAAGATCATGAGGGGTGGGGCATTGCTGTTTAAAAATGAGGGGGTGGAGCCACTTTAAGTCAGAAATTAGATGTTTTTTCTATCTGCCAAATATTTGGAACTCAGTTCCCCCAAAGTGGCTGGCAGGGTGGAGATACGTCTCTACCAAGGGAGGTATAAAGCGCTCTTTCCCTCCGCTAGCCTGCAGGTCACCCTTGGGCAAGGTGTAACCCCTGCTCAGAATTCCCACCCCCAACCCCAGTCAAGGTCACGTGAAGTCATGGGAGCAGGTGATGGATGGTGGTAGAAGGTGGTGGACGGGCGTATGAGCAGTCGGTGCATCTCACAAGTCCTGGTTATGTGACCACTGATGCCAGGCAGACAATCTCTGAAGAGTGTCGATAATGGCTGGAGCCATCCGGCTTGTAAAGACACTGCCCTGAAGGAGGCAATGAATGGCAGAACACTTCTGTAGAAAAATTTGCCAGGAGCAGTCATGGTCAAGACCATGATCGCCAACGTCATACGGCACGGCACGGCACGTAAGGAATGAACGAACGAACGATTGCCCAAAGGCAGTGGAAGCTGAATGAGATTGGTAAATTGGTTGACTATTATCACACCTACTGAGGTCCAGTGAGAACCATGCCATTACAATGGTGCATTGAGGTAGAACAAGAAGGGAACATAGTGACCCAGTTCCAGAAAAAATGCAGTATTGGCAGAGAATAAAGTGTAAGAGCTATGATGAGGCAGATTGAAAGGTCAGAGTCCATCTTGAGCAATGCACACAAAATGCTCAGCAGGTCAACCAGCGTCTATGGAGGGGAATAAACAGTCAATGTTTTGGGCCAGGATCCTTCCTCAGTACTGGAAAAGAAGAGGGAAGAAGTCAGATTAAGAAGTTGGGGGAGGGAGGGAGTAGAAGCTGCCAGGTGAGGCGTGAGACCAGGTGAGGGGGAGGGTGGATGGGTGGGGGAGGGTGCAGTAAGAAGCTGCCAGGTGAGAGGTGAGACCAGGTGAGAGGGAAAGTGGATGAGTGAGGGGAGGATGCAGTCAGAAGCTGACAGGTGATGTGGAAGAGGTAAAGGGCTGAAGAAGAAGAAGGAATCTGATAGAAGAGGACAGTGGACCATGAGAGAAAGGGAAGGAGGAGGGGAACTGGGGGAGCTGATGGACAGGTGAGGAGAAGGGAAGGGGTGAGAGAGGAACCAGAAGGGGGAATGGAAAAACAGAGAAGGAGGGAGGGGGAGAAATTAGTGGAAGTTGGAGAAATCAGTGTACAGAGTACCATCTCGTTGTACCAGGGGACTGTTCAGTAGTCTTATTACAGTAGAGTAGAAGTGTCCTTGATCTTGGTGGTACCTGCTTTCACGTGTTGTATCTTCTACCCAATGGGAGGGGAGGGGTTGAGAGAATGCCCCCATGGGTGGGGTCTTTCATTACCTCTCCAGGACCAGCACATCCTTCCTCAGGTACAAGGACCCGGATATTCCAAACGCAGTCTGTAAAGCCTCAACAGTATACCCTTACCTTTCTATTCGAGACCTCTGGAGAGGAATGCAAATGGTGAGACAGAATACCTGGCTGGGTGGTGCTGCAACGCCAACCCCTCGCAAAGCTAAAGGGCCGATTGCTGGTCCAGGAAGGGGGAGGAGGGTGGGAACGTGTATCAGTTTATACTGAAGGATTGGCAGTGGAGAGTGTCGGCAGCTTTAAGCTCGTGGGTGTTAACATCTTGGCCCAGAACGTGGATGTAATCATAGAATATAGAACAGCATATGGCCCACAATGTAATCCCAACCTTTTCAACTGATCCGCAATCAATCTAATCCCTCCATCGTACTCAGCCCATAACATTCCATTTTTCTTTCATCCTTGTGCGTATATAAGAATCTCTTCAATGTCCCTAATGTATCTACCTCTGCCACCAACCCCTCTCCATGTGAAACACCTATCCCTGACATCCCCTCTAAACTTTACTCCACTCACCTTAGAAGTATGTCCTCTCGTTCAGGCCACGGCCACCCTGGGGGATAAAGTCTCTGGCAGTCCACTCTAACTCTGGCGGCCCACTCTATCAATGCCTCTTATCATCTTGTACTGCTCTACCAAGTCACCTCTCATCCCCCTTTGCTCCAAAGACAAGAGCCCTAGCTCCCTCAACCTATCCACATAAGACGTGCTCCCTCATCCAGGTGAATCTCCTCTGCGTTCTCTCCAAAGCTTCCTCATCTTTCCTATAATGAGGCAACCAGAACTGAACACAGTATTCCAAGTAAGAAATGTGGATTGGATCACAGCCTCCGGCACTGCATGCGTCTGTGTGTGTGAAGTTTGCACGCACTCCGTGTGACCATGTGAGTTTCCCCTGGGTGCCCCCGCTCCCTCCCACGTCCCAATGACATGCGAGACTGCAATCATAAGGAAGCAGTGCCAGTGTATTTTCTTTCTCAGGAGGTTTGACTGAGCATGCTAACGAACTTCCGAAACAGATCTCGATGGCTGAAGGTCTAACGGTGTGTGAGTTTTGTGTCTTGGAGTATTGGTGACATGGTTTTCGGCAGTGACAGGCCGGGAGTGTGACAGGAATTTCCCCAATGGGACTTGGGAAATTAGTTCATTATTGTCACATGTACAGTACCGGTGTTACAGTGGAAAACATTGTTTTGCATGCCATCCAGACACATCATTTCATCGCGTCAGTACATCAAGAGGGTAGGAGCACAAAGCAATAATGGAATGCAGAATAAAGTGTTACAGCTACAGAGAAAGTTTATTGCAGGCAGACAGAAAGTAGATTGTGAGGTCATGCATCCACCTTGTTGTACTAGGGGCTTTTGAATAGTCTATTTCTACAGATGTACTATGGAGAACATTCTAACTGGCTGCATCACCATCTGGTATCAGCGGGGTGGGGGGAGGCTACTGCACAGGATCAAAGTGAGCTGCAAAGAGTTGTAAAATTAATCAGCTCCATCATGGCCACTAGCTTCTGTAGTGTCCAAGATACCTTCAAGGAGCCAAGTCTCAGAAAAGCAGCGTCCATCATTAAGGACCCCCACCACCCAGACAGGGGGTACAGGAGCCTGAAGGCACACACTCAGTGATTCAGGAACAGCTTCTTCCCCTCTGCCATCCAGTTTCTGAATGATCATTGAACCCGTGAACACCACCTCACTACGTTTTTAATTTTTGTTTTTGCACGATTTATTTAAGATGGCGCTACCGAAGATGTGCGACAGCTTACTGGCAGTTTGAAAGCAAATGAATTCGATTAAAGTCATCTCTAATAATACTTTTTGGAGGTAAATTGTGGTAATCTATCACCGCAAGCAATGCAAGGCGAGTGACAGCAAAGCAAACTCGAGAGGAGTGCCCTGCTGTGCGCTGTAAAATCGATGCACTTGGAGCTAGAGCCGTGTTGGTTGGAGTGGATGATTCGTAGGGGGGAAGGTGGGATGGAGGATTTCCAGTGCCCTTCCAAGGTACCCAGGTGCAAGGGTGGGTGTGGTTCTAAGTGCCGAGCCGATTTGGTGAGGTCAAGAGCGGCTTCTTCGACAGCGAAATCCCGGTCCACAGTGAATCGCTGGGCAGCGAGTTCTAGGCCCGGAACAATTCTCCACAGCAGGACCCAGGTCCTAATGCGAGGTACCATATGCCTTTTGGACAACCTAAATGCCAGCCCAGATAGATTGGAAAGGCTGGGTGTCCAGAGTTGTGTGAGGCTGAATCGCTCTGGGCACCGAGACAATTTGGAGAGGTTGGGATCGGCTTCTCCAGCAGCAAAATCAAGGCTCGGAGCGATTTGCTGTGGTGGGGTTCAATTTAAACGCCAGCACGAACAGTGTTGGGAGCTCCTCTCTCCACGCATTAAAGCTGTGAGACTGCCCCTGGCTGCTGCGCTTCGTGTCTGTGAGTGTTGCAGCGATTTGCCCCACTAATATGATGAACTGAATACCGAGGCTTTGGGCCTACTCCGGGCTGCTCTGCGGAATTTGGGTCTAAGGGCTCGATTTGGTTCGGAATGCTGTTTTGTTGCTTGCTTCTGTTGTTTCCAAGATTTGTTTTGTTTCTCTCTCTCCCTCTGGGCACTATGGGCTGGTCCTTTTTATTATTGGGTTCTTTTTGGTTCCTTGCTTTGCGACTGCCTGTTAAGCAAACAAATCTCAAGGTTGTCGAATTTACACATTTGATTATAATAAATGCACTTTGAACCTTAATTTAACTATTGAATATATATATATATTCATACTGTAATTCACAGTTTTTTCATATATTATCATGTACTGCATTGTACTGCTGCCGCAAAGTTAACAAATTTCACAACACATGCTGGTGATATTAAACCTGATCCTGGTTCTGATTATAACAGCGGGGTAAACGCTGTCCTTGATCCTGGTGGGACGTGCTTTCAGGCTTTTGTATCTTCTGCCTTAATGGGGGGGGGGGGAGAAGAGAGAATGCCTGGTGGGTGGGGTCTTTGATTCTGCTGGCTGTTTTACTGAGGCAGTGAGAAGTGTTGACAGAGTCCATGGAGGGGAGGCTGGTTTCCGTGTCCACAACTCTCTGCGGTTTCTTGTGGTCATAGACACAGAAATCGCTGTGTATCTGTGGTGCCTGTGGTGAATCTGTAAAAATTGGCAAAGGTCAATGGGGACATGTTGGATTTTCTTAGCCTCCTGAAGAAGTAGAGGAATTGGTGAGCTTTCTTGGTCATGGTGTCCACAAGATTGGACCAGGACAGGCTGTTGGTTAAGTTCACACCCCAGGAACTTGAAGCTCTGAGCCCTCCTGACCTCAACACCATTGAGGTAATCTTGAGCAGACTCTTCAAGGGACAATGAGATCGTCTGGATGAAGTTCCTGCACCTTGACCAAGTCTGTAGGTCCGGATGGTGCTAATCCATCTTCCATTCATGGGAGAAAGGACAAGATTTCCTTCAACAAATCTCATCAGCCATTGGTCGCTGATTGACTTTCAGCCTTTGACCTGGAGCCAATCCTAAACCAACCCTCAGGTCAACCATTCTCAACGTGGGATTTTTTTTTGAATAAATGACCCTGAACCTTGAGTTTAGTCTCAAAGGGAGAATGTGCAAATTCTGGACAGTCAACAGCCAAGAGGCCAGAAGGGGTCACGGAGATGGGGAGGATTATAGGGGCAGGATGAGGTCATGGTGATGAAGAGGAGTGCAGGGGAGAAAGGCAGTCAGGGAGGTTGGAAGGACTGTAGAGAAGGGTAGGCAGTTCATGGAGACGGCAGGGGTTCACTCCGACGGAGAATGGATGAGGGGCCAGAGGGGTTTATAGAGACTGGGAGAGGTGTAGGGACCAGAGGGTGTTACAGAAATGTGGAGGGGTGAACCATAAGTGACAGAGATAGGGAAGGGTGTAGGGGCCAGCCAGAAGGAGCATAGAGACAGGAGGGGTGGAGAGGCCAGAGGGAGTATAGAGACAGGGAAGGGTGTAGGGGCCAGAGAGAGTATAGAGACAGGAGGGGTGTAGGGGCCAGAGGAAGCATAGAGACAGGAGGGGTGGAGGGGCCAGAGGGAGCATAGAGACAGGAGGGGTGGAGAGGCCAGAGGGAGTATAGAGACAGGGAAGGGTGTAGGGGCCAGAGGGTGTTAGAGACAGGAGGGGTGTAGGGGCCAGAGGGAGTATAGAGACAGGAGCAGTGTAGAGGCCAGAGGGAGTATAGAGATGGGAGGGGTGTAGGGGCCAGAGGGTGTTAGAGAGATTGGGAGTGGTGTAAGGACTAGAAGGAGTTATAGAGACAGGGATGGTTGGAGGGGCCAGATGGCATTACGGAGTTGGGGAGGGGTGTAGGAGCTGGAGGTTGTTGTATAGACGGGTGAGGATGTTTGGGAGGGAGAGTGTCATAGAGAGTGGGTGTGTAGGAGCCAGAGGGAGTTACAGAGATGGGGAAGGGTTTAGGGTTGAGAGGCATTTACAGAGACAGAGAGGGAAGGTGGAAACACTGGGCAGATTCCATAAACCAGAAACGGCCGTAGATCAATGCAGAATGGGAAGTAGTGCTCCATTCGAATTAGCACCTGGAAGCAGAAGAGTTTCGGCTTCTACGTTGCCCAATGGGAATTTGGTAATTGAATCCGTTTCCATGGAAGCGGAGGGGCAGCAGGCAGTAGAACTGAGATCAACAGACAACCAAGAATGTTCCTGTCAGGGCTGACGGATTATATGGATGACTTTAAAAATAAAGTCAGGCTTCTTCGGCCTAGTAAGTTCCTAATCATTTATTGCTGGATTTATTCCAATGACTGGTACCATTAACCATTTTGACATCTCTGGGATATAATTAGAGATTCAGTGTGTTGGAAAATGTATAAATCTCTTCATGGAAAGCCACTGGGGTGTGACTATCGATGGTGACAAATGCCTGATTAAGCAGTAAACAGTGCAAGGGAAATTAGACACAGTTCTTTCCTTCCATGAGCAAAGGCCCCAAAACAGGCCCGTGCAGAGTCTTCTGGAAGGGGATCCTTGCCGAAAGGGGCCCAAATAAAGTTGGAAAGATTGATCAGGCATTGGAACGAGTGTTGGTAGTAGGCTTCTTGGCCTACCGTTTCTAGGGAAACACAAAAGCCTGCCCCAGAGTTCTGAGCTCTGGGACTAAAATTACTCCTCCCTTGAGGCTTCACTTGTACAGGGAAAGCTCATTGCAAATTCTTGCAAACATGCTATGTTGAGAATTCAGCCTTTTGAAACAGCACCACCTGTGGGCAACTGAAAGGAGACATTTAATGGAACTGAGAGCAAGACTCATCTTACACTTCTGGGTGGAGGGTAAGCAAACCAAACGGTGGTCGGCAAAGCCAGGACTGACACGTACACCAGAGGTAATAATGGCACTACAGAGAGAGAGACATGGGAACATTTGATTACAAAGGCTTATATAGAAGAGATGGGGAGAGTCTATCATTGTACAATGCCGGGATACATTAGTGGTGGGGATAGGATTGTCACAGTAGAGCCAAGGGTACAGCACCGGTGGGGACGGGTTCTGTCACTGTTTACCATTGGAGCAGTGTACGAGTGGAGATGGGCCTGTTACTGTTTAACATCGTGGTATAGTGCGGTGGGGACGGGTCTATCAGTCTATAACACGGGTACAGTACTGCTGGGGACGGGTCTGTCACTGTATAACACCGGGGTACGGTACCGGTGGGGACGAGTCTGTCACTGTATAACACCGGGGTACAGTACTGCTGGGGACGGGTCTGTCACTGTATAACACCGGGGTACAGTACTGCTGGGGACGGGTCTGTCACTGTATAACACCGGGGTACGGTACTGGTGGGGACAGGTCTGTCACTGTATAACACCGGGGTACGGTACCGGTGGGGACGGGTCTGTCACTGTATAACACCGGGGTACGGTACTGGTGGGGACGGGTCTGTCAGTGTATAACACTGGGGTACGGTACCAGTGGGGATGTGTCTGTCAGTGTATAACACTGGGGTACAGTACCGGTGGGGATGTGTCTGTCAGTGTATAACACTGGGGTACGGTACTGGTGGGGACGGGTCTGTCACTGTATAACACTGAGGTACAATACTGGTGGGGACAACTCTCACACTGTATACACTGTAACTCATAATTACGATTGACATGTCTTTTTCAGCAACTCACAGTTGAAGGGATGATGTCAAATGCTATAGACCTCACCCGGTCTCGCTGCTCTCTGAATAAATTATTTCACATTATGTTGGTGTGTGGGTTCAACAAATAAATCTTCTCTCAGAGCGGATGGGAATGTCACAGCCTTCCTGCTCCCTGTTCTGGCCTCCCTGACCTTAGCTGTTGCCTTTGCCCCACATCTGGTTCCCTGCATGTCACGTACCGGTTAGTGTAGCTCTTTACAGTGACAGCCATCAGTGTTCTATTCCCATCGCGGTCCGTAAGGAGCTCGTGTGTTCTCCCAGGGTTTCCTTCCCCATTCCAGTTAGGGTTCAGAAGTCACAGTATGTTGTGTTGGCCCTGGAGGTGTGGCGTCACTTGCGTTGGTGCAAAGCGACGCATGTAATTGTATGTTTTAATGTACATGTGACAAACAAAGCTGATGTTAAAGATCTTTGTGATTACATGTGTACACGGGAAGAGACAGTGAAAGGCGTTGTTTGCATCAAATCAAATCCATGAGGATAGTGCTGTTGCCGTTCCACTGATGCCAACATCGCGTGCCCACCACTTACCAACACTAACCTGTACGTCCCCGGATCGTATGAGGGACCAGAGCAGGCGGGGGAAACATGTACGGTCACAGGAGAACGTGCAAACTCCCTATAGACAGCAGAAACTGAACCCTGATCTTACAGCTTTATCTTTTATCTTATCCCTTAACCTGCACAACTGCCTGTTGGCTGAACTCTGCTTCGGGAGGGGCTGACCACTTGCTCAGTCGCAAGTTCCTTCATGTGGTGGGACCCGTCACCCAGCTCTCCATTCAGCCTGGGGCAACATGTTCTCCCTCCCGCCCACTGAGGCTCGGGTGAGGTAAATCCCTGCGGTAAGGTTTGCTGAGGGGTCAGGGGAGAAGAACAGGGAGTCAAGGAGGAAATTCCAGAGCTCGGAATCTGGGAAGCTGAAGGCAAGGCCATCAGCGGCAGAGGGACAGAAACTGGAGGCTGGAATGCGAGAAGGGTGGGTTGGGGAGGGGTGTAGGGGCAGGAGGAGGTTACAGAGACAGTGAGGGGCATAGGAGTCAGAGAGGTTTACAGATACAGGGAGTGGCCTAGAGGCCCAGAGGCAGGAATCGATGTAGGGGCCGAAGAGGGTTACAGAGATGGGGTGGTGAGAGATTTCAGTATGGACCTCTGTTAAGGCTGATATATACTTGTGTGTACTAGCTTTCGCCGTAGCCTACGCAAGTGGGCTACGCCATTGTGAGCATTTATACTTGTGTGTTGGTGTGTCTACGTCACTCTGCAATTCACTGCCAAAACACTAGTTGGCGGTGGGGTTTCTATGCCACTGTGATGAGTTTCAACACGAAGAAACTCAAACTTCAAACAATGACGACTGAAACTGAAGGAGGGTGAATTTTCTGTGCTTGTCCGGCCACTGAGAGACATGGACGAGGAAATGCATTTCAAATATTTTCAGATGTGGGCAGGTAGATTTGACAATTTGGTTCATCGTCTCCAACCATTTATTTCGCATCAGTGTACGCACAGTATACTCAGAGACTGGCAATCACCATTCGAGTTTTAGCTTCAGGTGGAAGTCAACAGGCTGTAGCAGCTACAAACTGGCGTCAAGCACAGGGCCCTCCATAATTTCGGAGGTCTGTAAAGCTTTATGGAAAGCATTGCAGCCAGAGTTCCTTCCCTGCCCTTCAGTCGCCCAATGGGAAGCTATTGCAGCGTAGGAGGAAATGCAATGCTACCAAGCGGACCAATCACAGTTGTTGCGGTCTGCGTCACCGTGATGTGTAGTTTCATTTTTGGGGAGGTGCGTGTCAGGCTACAGTGTATGGTACAGAATAGGGTACGGTGTAGGGTACGCGGCTACGCCATACTTGCGGCGTCGATTTGACGCACAAGTATAAATTGGCCTTTAGACTGAATTTGATTGCTTCTGGACTGGGGACTGCAGTGTCTGTGTGTGCATCTGTGTGTATGCATTTGTGTTTGTGTTTGTATGCTTTTGTGTATGTGTATGTGTGCATGTTTTTGTGTGTGTCTGTATTTGTGTGTCTGTGTATGTATGTGTTTGCATCTGTCTGTGTGTGTGTGTTTATGTGGGTGTCTATGTGTTTATGTGCGTATGTGTGTGTATATTTGTGTCTGTGTATGTGTATATATCTGTGTGTATGTGTGTGTGTCTGTGTATGTGTGTTTATGTGTGTGTGTGTCTGTGTGTGTGTCTGTATCTGTGTGTCTGTGTGTGTGTATGTGTCTATCTGTGTATGTGTGTTTATGTGTGTGTGTGTATGTGTGTGTGTGTGTGTGTGTATCTGTGTGTGTATCTGTGTGTGTGTGTGTGTGTGTGTGTGTGTGTGTGTGTGTGTGTGTGTGTCTATCTGTGTATGTATGTGTGTGTGTGTATCTGTGTTTGTCTGTGTGTAGTGTGTGTGTGTGTGTGTGTGTGTGTGTGTGTGTCTCTGTGTGCGTGTGAGAGAGAGATGGTCTACAGCTTGCACACCAGTGGCTGATAGACTTTCCCCCGAGAGTCGCCTCGTTATGGGATGCTGCCGTGCTCCGGCAAGTGCTGTCTGCCCAATGGCACGTGAAGGAACTGCGTGTTTGTTTGTTTTATGAATAAAACATGTGGATTCCTTCCTGCCGACTGGCCACGGAGAGCAAAAGCTGTGGCAAAGGAGGGAGCTCGAGCCTGGAGGGTCTGCAAATCTAAGAATGGGCTTGCTGTCACGACAGGTCAGCATCAGATGCCATTTCACTCAGCTCTGGAACATTTGCACAATGAAGGTGCATCTTCATTGACTACAGCTCAGATTTAACACTATCATCCTTTCAAAACTAATCAATAAGTTCCAAGACCTAGGCCTTGGTATCTCCCTGGGCAACTAGGTGAACCAGCATGGACGACTTCCCTCATCTCAACCCTAAACTGACTCCACAACCTATGGACTCACTTTCGAGGGCTTGACAACTCATGTTCTCAGTATTTTTTATTGATCTACAGTGCCTATAAAAGGTGTTCACACCTCTTGGAAGATTTCAAGTTTTATTATTTTATAACATTGAATCACAGTGGATTTAATTTGGATTTTTTGACACCAATCAACAGAAAAAGACCTTCATGTCAAAGTGAAAACAGATCTCGACAAAATGATCTAAATTAATTACAAATATAAAACACAAAATAATTGATTGCGTAAGTATTCACCCCCTTCAAGTCAGTATTTAGTAGAAGCACCTTTGGCAGCAATTACAGACTTGAGTCTGTGTGGATCGGTCTCTATCAGCTTTGCACATCTGGACACTGCAATTTTTCCCCATTCTTCTTTGCAAAACAGCTCAAGCTCTGTCAGATTGCATGGGGATTGTGAGTGAACAGCCCTTTGCATGTTCAGCCACAAATTCTCAATTGGGTTGAGGTCTGGACTCTGACTTGGCCACTCCAGGACATTAACTTTGTTGCTTTTAAGCCATTCCAGTGCAGTTTTGGCTTTATGCTTGGAGTCATTGTCTTGCTGGAAAACCAATCTTCTCCAAAGTTGCAGTTCTCTTGTAGACTGCATCAGGTTTTCCTCCAGGATTTCCTTGTATTTTGCTGCATTCTTTTCACCCTCTACCTTCACAACTTTCCAGGGCCTGCTGCAGTGAAACATCCCCACAACATGATGCAGACAACACCACGCTTCACGGTAGGGATGGTGTGTTTTTGATGATGTGCGGTGTTTGGCTGATGCCAAAGATAGCATTTAGTCTGATGGCCAAAAAGCTCAATTTTGGTTTCATCAGATCATAGAACCTTCTTCGAGTTGACTTCAGAGTATCACACATGCCTTCTGGCAAACTTTAGCTGAGATTTCATGTGAGTTGTTTCCAACAGTGGCTTTCTCTTTGCCACTCTCCCATAAAGCTGTGACTGGTGAAGCACCCGGGCAACAGTTGTTGTATGAGCAGTCTCTCTCCCATCTCAGCCACTGAAGCTTGTAACTCCTCCAGAATTGTCACAGGTCTCTTGGTGGCCTCTCTCACTAGTCCCCTTCTTGTACGGTCACTCAGTTTTTGAGGACATCCTGCTGTAGGCAGATTTACAGCTGTGCATATTCTTTCCATTTCTTGATGATTGACTTAACTGTACTCCAAGGGATATTCAGTGACTTGGAAATTTTCTTGTAACCATCTCCTGACTTGTGCTTTTCAATAACCTTCTCACAGAGTTTGTGTTCATGGTGTAGTTTTTACGTACTTCAATAATAAATTGGCTATGAAGGCTCTGTCCACCTTCACCTCCCTCTGACTTTTGACTTCAGAGCATTGCTGTCTTGGTGTGGGTCAGGCCTTGTCTGGAATAAAGCTGGAAGAGGAGAGAGTTAACAAATTAGATAATAAATCAAATTTATTATCCAAGTAGGTATATGTTAATCTCTCTCTCCCTCTCTCTCTCTCTGTGCAGTTTTGGTCTCCAAATTTGAGGAAGGACATTCTTGCTATTGAGGGAGTGCAGCGTAGGTTCACAAGGTTAATTCCCAGGATGGCAGGACTGTCATATGGCGAAAGATTGGAGCAACTGGGCTTGTATACTCTGGAATTTAGAAGGCTGAGAGGGGATCTTATTGAAACATATAAGATTATTAAGGGATTGGACACGCTGGAGGCAGGAAGCATGTTCCTGCTGATGGGTGAGTCCAGAGCCAGAGGCCACAGTTTAAGAATTAGGGGTAGGCCATTTAGAACGGAGTTGGGGAAAAACTTTTTCACCCAGAGAGTGGTGGATATATGGAATGCTCTGCCCCAGAAGGCTGTGGAGGCCAAGTCTCTGGATGCTTTCAAAAAAGAGGTGGATAGAGCTCTTAAAGATAGCAGAATCAAAGGTTACGGGGATAGGGCAGGAACTGGATACTGATAGTGGATGATCAGCCATGATCACAGTGAATGGTGGTGCTGGCTCGAAGGGCCAAATGGCCTACTCCTGCACCTATTGTCTATTGTCTCTCTCTCTCTCTCTCTCTCTCTCTCTATATATATATATATATATTTATATATATATAAAAATATACCTAAGCATTTTAGGAACAGCTTCTTCCCCTCTACCATCAAATTTCTCAACTGGCAATGAACACTCCCTCACTAACTAACTCTTGCTTATTCAATTTTATTTACATATGTTTCTTATTGTATTTGAGAGTATAGTTTATATATTGCATTGTACTGCTGCCACAAAACAACAAACTTTTGGACATATGTCAGTAATGATAAACGGGATCCTCTGATGCCATATTCTGCCTTGAGGTTTGTTTTCTTGCAGGAGTTTACAGGGAAATGGAAATACAATAGAATTTACAAAAAACAGACACAGACTGACAAGCAAAAGAAGTCAAAATGTGCAAATAAGAAGGTAATACTGAGAACGTGAGTTGTAAAGAGTCCCTGAAAGTGAGTCTGTAGGTCATAGAATCAGTTGAGATTAGTGGTGAATGAAGTTGTCCCATGCTGGTTCAGAAGCCTGATGGTTATCGGGTAATAACTGACCCTGAAGTTGGTCCTGTGGGACCTAAGGCTCCTGTAGCTCCTGTCCGGTGGTAGAAGTGAGAAGAGGGGATGGTGGGGGGTGGTCTTTGATGATGGATGCTGCTTTCCTGTGGCAGTGCTCCATGTAAGTGTGCACAACGGTGGGGAGGGCTTTGCCTGTGATGGTCTGGGCTGTGTCCCCCACTTTCTGTGAGCTGTTCTGTTCAAGGGTGTTGGTATTTACACACCAGGCCACAATGAAACCAGTCAGGATACTCTCCACTGTGCATCTTTAGAAGGTTGTTAAAGTGCTTGTGACGTGCTGAATCTACACAAACCACTAAGAAAGTAGGAGCATTGTCGTGCCTTTGTGAGGACACGCACTGGTCCCAGGACAAATTGTGGCGGGAGGAGAGAGAGCAGTGCGCCGTGCATGTGCAGCCCTCCAGTGAAAAATGATATCGTATCTGTTAAATAGGGGCCGTGGACAATTCTGATTTGATGGAGACAGACGTGAGAGCACAGAGAAACATCTGGAGAAATTTCTGAAATGCTCGTTCGCTGCTGTCGTTACTGCGCGGTCGGGAATCTTCCAGAGGGAAGGCCTCAAAATCCCCGGCTTTGCCTGCTGTTGGCGGCCAAGATTGAGGTTGAATTGTTCGGACAGAGATGGCGCTCAGTACTCGGTGTCAGAGAGCTGATTCGGAGGCTCGAAGTTTTCGGATGACTCAGAGACGGATTGTGGTCGGGCATGGCAGGGAGAGTTTTTCTTCCTTCTCCCGTCTGCGTGAGGTGTGGGACATTTGAGAGACTTTAAGCTTTTTACTGTGCTCATGGACTTCTTCATCAAGTTATGGTATTGTTGCACTGTTGTAACTATATGTTATAATTATGTGGTTTTGTTAGTTTTTTCAGTCTTGGTCTGTCCTATGTTTTGTGATATCACACCGGAGGAAATATTGTATCATTTCTTAATGCATACATTACTAAATGACAATAAAAGAGGACTGCGTGTCTTCTTCATAATCTAAATCCTCTGATATGTTACCACCTCGAATTTAAAGCTGCTGGCCATCTCCACCTCCATTATTCTAATGAGGAGTGGCTCACTTGCACTCTTTCCGCTGCACCACCCCACCTCCCCCATGATCTATTAGCAAATTCTTCCCCTGACCCTGACCTGTTCATTATGCTCACATGTACTGTGGAAGAGCTTTGTTTTGCATTACAAGAACCGAGGACATAGCCTCAAGATTCAGGGGAGTAGATTTAGGACAGAGATGAGGAGGAACTGCTTTTTCTAGAGGGCGGTGAATCTGTGGAATTCTCTGCCCAGTGAAGCAGTGGAGGCTACCTCAGTAAGTATAATTAAGACAAGGTTGAATAGAATTTTGCCAGCTGGTGGTGCAGTAGCATCAGCACCAGACTTCGGAGCGAAGGCTCCCGAGTTCGAATCCAGCCGGCTCCCTTGCATACTTTCCATCCGTGCTGGGTTGAGCATCGAGCTAGCAACTCGACCTCGTAAAAATAAGAAAGCCTGATAAAAAATCGCCGGCATGACGGCGTCCCGATGATTCCACTCAGAGTTGAGGGCTTTCTTCTTCTTTCTGAATAGATTTTTGCATCGTAGAGGAATTAAAGGTTATGGGAAAAAGGCAGGTAGGTGGAGATGAGTCCATGGCCAGATCAGCCATGATCTTATTGAATGGTGGAGCAGGTTCGATGGGCTGGATGGCCGACTCCTGCTCCTATTTCTTATGTTTCTTATGTTTTATGTTTTTATCCTTACAGATCATTTCATCACAACAGTGCATTGAGCTAGTACAAGGTAAAGCAATAACCGAATGCAGAATAGAGTGTCACAGTTACGGAGAAAGTGCAGTACAGACAGACAATAAAGTGCAAGGTCATGACGAGGTAGACTGTGATGCTTTGTGTCCCATCATATCGCACAAGGGGACAATAGTCTTATTACATGGATTCCAGACAAAATATTCTGTATATAGACATGGTTAGGTAGATTTTTGTATAGCTGGGTTATGGGGAAAAGGCAGATATTTTTGATCCAAGGCCGGATCAGTTATGATCTGACAATGGTGGAGCAGATTCAATGGGCAGAATGGCTGACTCCTCACTCCTTGGTCTTATAACAGCAGACAGAAGCTGTCCCTGAGCCTGGTGGGACTTGCTTTCTGGATTTTGTACCTTCTGCTCAATGTGAGAGGGGAGAAGAGAGGATGTCCAGGATGGGAGGGGCACTGGCTGTTGTTTGATTACACTGGCTGTTGTTCCGAGGCAGTGAGCAGTGTGCACAGTGGGGAGGGGAGGTTGGGTTCTGTGATGTGCTGATCTGTGTCCGTGGTGTATCTGGATAAAATGCTTCATTACTTGCACAGTTCTCTTGTGAAGAGAATTCCTACAGATCACTGTTACCCCATCTTCCCCCTCCCATTCGGAATTGCTGACCCCTCAGTTTTAGATACCACCACTAAGGCACCAACTGCCCAACCCCTCTCGGTACAGCACAGAACAGACCAGCACCGTACAGGCCCTTTGGCCCACAATGGTATGCCAATCCTTAAGCACAAACACTGACACTAACATCCCTCTCTGACCGGGGGGACGGTGGGAGGGGGGCACAGCGGCACAGTGGGTAGAGTCACTTCCTCGTGGCTCCAGAGACCCGGATCCGATCCTGACCTCCGGCATTCTGAGTGTGAGTGTGTGTGTGTGTGTGTGTGTGTGTGTGTGTGTGTGTGTGTGTGAGAGTGTGTGTGTGTGTGTGTGTGTGTGTGTGTGTGTGTCTGTGTGAGAGAGAGAGTGTGTGTGTGTGTGTTAGTGTGTGTGTGTCTCTGTGTGTGTTATTGTGTGTGTGTGTGTGTGTGTGTGAAAGAGAGTGTGTGTGTGTGTGTGAGAGAGAGAGAGTGTGTGTGTGTATGTGTCTGTGTGTGTGTGTGTGTGTGTGTGTTGTGTGTGTGTGTCTGTGGGTGTGTTATTGTGTGTGGGTGGGTGTGTGTGTGTGTGTGTGTAGTTCACACAGTCTCCCTGTGACCCTCTGGGTTCCACCACCCCTCCCCCCGGTACTCCCACTTCTCAACCATGTGTGGGGCCGGTGGTTACTCAGCCACTGTAAGTCGTGGCTGAGGTGTAGAATCCAGGGGAAGCTGCTGGGAATGTGGGGAGAGTGAAATAGGGATGGGTGTAAATGACTGGTTTGTGGTCAGCACAGACTTGATGGGCTGAAAGGCCTGCTCACCTGCTGTATTGTTCAATAACCATAAATCATAAACTAAACTAATCCGTTATGGGAACAGGCCCTTGAAAACTGGATTATAGTCACACAGTGCATAAGCAGACCCTTCGGCCCATTTTAGCCATGATGACCAGTTCCTATCTAAGCTTCTTCCGTTTGCCCTCTAAACCTTTCCCATCCATGTACCTGTCCATATCCCTCTAAACCTTTCCCATCCGTGTACCCGTCCGTATCCCTCTAAACCTTTCCTATCCGTGTACCCGTCCGTATCCCTCTAAACCTTTCCTATCCGTGTACCCGTCCGTATCCCTCTAAACCTTTCCTATCCGTGTACCCGTCCGTATCCCTCTAAACCTTTCCTATCCGTGTACCCGTCCGTATCCCTCTAAACCTTTCCTATCTGTGTACCTGTCCATGTGATTTCAAATGTTGTTAATTAACCTTTCCTAACCACTTCCTTTCACAGTTTGATCCATAGTCTGACCATCCTCTGGGTGAAGAACTTCCCCCTCAGGTTCCTATTAAACCTCTCCCCTCTCACCTTAAACCTGTGCCCTCTGGTTTTTGATTCCCCAACTCTGGGGAAAAGACTGTTTGCCTTCATCCTATCTAAACCCCTCATGATTTTATACACCTATATAAGGCCTCCACTCAGTCCCCTATACTCCAAGGAATGAAGTCCAATCCTGTTCAACCTCTCTGCATAACTTAGGACCTCAAGTTCTGGAAGCATCCTCGTAAATCTCCTCTGCACTCTTTCCAGTTTCATCGCACGTCTCCTATAGCAGGGCGGTTGTGTCAGCTGATGTGCGACAGGGATAGTGTCTTCCTAACTTTGAAGATGCTCCAGTTCCTTCTTGCACTGTTCACTGACTGGCCGAGGGCTATTGCTTATTTTAGGTTCTGATGTTTTCGATCCGCGGTTTTTTCGGAACTCTAGGCTGAGACATAAAACTTGTTGATCATTTTATTAAGCACAAGTAGAACAAAGGAACTGGGAAAGGAGAATAGCAAGAAAGAACAAACGGAAGGAAAGATGGCAAACCAGTGTGATCTGGTCTTATACCCTAGATAACAGACATTCCATTCAAATCTGTAGATAAGAGTTAACCAATCAGATAGCTCCTATTCAAATAATGCGATGCCCAAGAATCTTCCAGAATAATGCAAAGAACTGCCACCACTTGGGGATTGTCTGAACAATTGCATGTGCATATGTAATTATATAAAATACAAGCGGGAATAGGGAAGTTAAACTGCAGAGAAATTAGCAATTATACAGTCTAATCCAACAGGTGTGTTCATGCTGACCTTGGCCATCTGTATTCTGATCCCACTGGCCTGTATTATGTCTGTTTCCATCTGTGCCTTGCCTGTCTGCATACCTGCTGGTGATTCTAACACCTCTGTCCATCCCAGATACCTCTGCTCTCTGTGCGATGAATCTTGCCCCCTTGCTCTCCTCTGGGATGTGGGAGGGAACTGGAGCACTGGGAGAGGGGAGGGGATGGGGCTCAGACACAGTCCAAGGCAGAATGTCCAAATTCCGCACGCCGAGACACACACACAGAATCACTCACTCACTCAATCAATTGCTCAATCACTCCCTCCCTCTCTCTCTCACTCCCTCTCTCACTCCCTCCCTCCCTCTTGCTCTCTCAGTCTCCCAATCCCTAACTCACTCTCTCTTATACTCTCCCTCTTTCACTCAATAGCCCACTCATTCGCTCCCTCTCTCTCCCTCACTCAATACTTCCCTTACTCTCTCCCTCCCTCTTACTCAGTCACTCTCTCTTCCCATCTCTTTCCCCTCCCTCTCTCCTCCCCCTCTCCCTCCTCCCCCTCTCTCTCTCCTCCCCCTCTCCCTCCTTCCCACTCATTCAGTCACTCTTTTCTGACTCACTCAGTCTCTCACCGGAGCTGACAGACAGCGACTCTGCCCACTGATTTGCCCCTACTGGATTGTAGAACCCAAGCAATGGGGGTGTGAATAACGTTGAGAAAACGTTTCTGTTGATTAAGATGAAGGTAATTTGATTATTGAATCGCAAGAGAGGAAACAATCCTGTCCTCACTCTCGTGATGGTATCATGTTGCCTTTGAAATGATCTCCCACAGGCAGGTTCTGCCTCAGATACTGATAAGCACACGGTGATAAAAATTATTCCACTGTAAAGCTCCAACAGAGTGAATGATGCCTGAAATGGGCGTCAGGGGTCCTCAGGGCAAAAATCGGGAAGGAGGCAGGGTTTGGATAGTTTGAGGGGAGTTACACGCGGACTTGGGAAGGAGTTTAGGGTACAGAGGGGGTTAAAGAGAAGGAGAAAGGTGTAGCGGCTGGAGGGGGTTACAGAGACAGGGAGGGGTGTAGGGGCTGGAGGGGGTTACAGAGACAGGGAGGGGTGTAGAAGCTGGAGGGGGTTACAGAGACAGGGAGGGGTGTAGGGGCTGGAGGGGGTTACAGAGACAGGGAGGGGTGTAGGGCCTGGAGGGGGTTACAGAGACAGGGAGGGGTGTAGCGGCTGGAGGGGGTTACAGAGACAGGGAGGGGTGTAGGGGCTGGAGGGGGTTACAGAGACAGGGAGGAGTGTAGGGGATGGAGGGGGTTACAGAGACAGGGAGGGGTGTAGAGGCTGGAGGGGATCACAGAGACAGGAAGGGGTGTAGGGGCTGGAGGAGGTTACAGAGACAGGGAGGGGTGTAGCGGCTGGAGGGGTTACAGAGACAGGTAGGGTGTAGTGGATGAGGGGGTCACAGAGACAGGGAGGGGTGTAGGGGCTGGAGGGGGTTACAGAGACAGGGAGGGGTGTAGGGGCTGGAGGGGGTTACAGAGACAGGGAGGGGTGTAGGGGCTGGAGGGGTTTACAGAGACAGGGAGGGGTGTAGGGGACGGAGGGGGTTACAGAGACAGGGAGGAGTGTAGGGGATGGAGAGGGTTACAGAGACAGGGAGGGGTGTATGGACTGGAGGGGGTTACAGAGACAGGGGGGGTGTAGGAGCTGGAGGGGGTTACAGAGACAGGGAGGGGTGTAGGGGCTGGAGGGGGTTACAGAGACAGGGAGGGGTGTAGGGGCTGGAGGGGTTTACAGAGACAGGGAGGGGTGTAGGGGCTGGAGGGAGTTACAGAGACCGGGAGGGGTGTAGCGGCTGGAGGGGTTACAGAGACAGGTAGGGTTAGTGGATGAGGGGGTCACAGAGACAGGGAGGGGTGTAGGGGCAGGAGGGGGTTACAGAGACGGGGGGTGTAGGGGCTGGAGGGTGTTACAGAAACAAGGAGGGGTGTAGGGGCTGGAGGGGGTTACAGAGACAGGGAGGGGTGTAGGGGCTGGAGGGGTTTACAGAGACAGGGAGGGTGCAGGGGCCAGAGGGGGTTACAGAGACAGGGAGGGGTGTAGGGGCTGGAGGGGGTTACAGAGACAGGGAGGGGTGTAGGGGATGCAGGGGGTTACAGAGACAGGGAGGGGTGTAGTGGCTGGAGGGGGTTACAGAGACAGGGAGGGTGTAGGGGCTGGAGGGAGTTACAGAGACAGGGAGGGGTGTAGGGGCTGGAGGGGGTTACAGAGACAGGAAGGGGTGTAGGAGATGGAGGGGGTTACAGAGACAGGGAGGGCTGTAGTGGATGAGGGGGTCACAGAGACAGAGAGGGGTGTAGTGGCAGATGGGGGTTACAGAGACGGTGGGGTGTAGGGGCTGGAGGAGGTTACAGAGACAAGGAGGTGTGTAGGGGCTGGAGGGGGTTACAGAGACAGGGAGGGGTGTATGGTCTGGAGGGGGTTACAGAGACAGGAAGGGGTGTAGGGGATGGAGGGGGTTACAGAGACGGGGGGTGTAGGGGCTGGGGGGGATTACAGAGACAGGGAGGGGTGTAGGGGCTGGAGGGGGTCACAGAGACTGGGAGGGGTGTAGGGGCTGGAGGGGGTTACAGAGACGGGGAGGGGTGTAGAGGCTGGAGGGGGTTACAGAGACAGGGAGGGGTGTAAGAGACAGAGGGGGTTACAGAGACAGGGAGGGGTGTAGGGGATGGAGGGGGTTACAGAGACGGGGAGGGGTGTAGAGGCTGGAGGGGGTTACAGAGACAGGGAGGGGTGTAAGAGACAGAGGGGGTTACAGAGACAGGGAGGGGTGTAGGGGATGGAGGGGGTTACAGAGACCGGGAGGGGTGTAGGGGCTAGAGGGGGTTACAGAGACAGGGAGGGGTGTATGGGCCGGAGGGGGTTAAAGAGGCAGGGAGGGGTGTAGGGGTTAGAGGGGTTACAGAGACAGGGAGGTGTGTAGGGACTGGAGGGGATTACAGAGACAGCGGGGGTGTAGGGGCTGGAGGGGGTTACAGAGACAGGGAGGGGTGTAGGGGCTGGAGGACGTTACAGAGACAGGGAGGGGTGTAGGGGCTGGAGGGCGTTACAGAGACAGGGAGGGGTGTAGAGGCTGGAGGGGGTCACAGAGACAGGGAGGGGTGTAGTGGATGCAGGCGTTTCAGAGACAGGGAGGGGTGTAGGGTCTGGACGGGGTTACAGAGACAGGGAGGGGTGTAGGGTCTGGAGGGGGTTACAGAGACAGGGAGGGGGTTGGGTCTGGAGGGGGTTACAGAGACAGGGAGGGTTGTAGGGTCTGGAGGGGGTTACAGTGACAGGGAGGGGTGTAGGGGCTGGAGGGGGTTACAGAGACAGGGAGGGGTGTAGGGGCTGGAGGGGGTTACAGAGACAGTGAAGGGTGTAGGGGATGGAGGGGGTTACAGAGACAGGGAGGGGTGTAGGGGCTGGAGGGGGTTACAGAGACAGGGAAGGGTGTAAGGTCAGAATCCACTCTACCCATTTCTTCCTTTGTGAACACTCTCACCTGTCTCCCCGCACCGCCCCCGTCCTCGACCCCGTCGTCCTCCTGCTCACCCACCATCTCCCCCATGTCCCCTCCATACCCCCCAGGTCTCTCCCCCCGGTCTTCCTTGGTTCCTTCCCCCCATCTCCCCCAAGGACCCCTACCCCCAGATCCCCTGCCCGAGGTTCCCCTCAGTCCCCCTCACTCTCAACTATCCCCAGGTCCCTTCCCCCTATCTCCCCTCAGGTCCCCTCAGCCCCGCCTCGTCTCACCCTGTCTCTTTCTCTGGCACTCTACCCATCTTTCTCCCTGTCTCCTACCCCCCATCTCTCTCCTAACTCCCCCCCTCTCTCTCTATCCTGTCTCTACCCCTCATTTCTCCCCCCATCATCTTCCCCAATTATCTCCGCATCTCCAGCTCCCCTATTCTACACACACTCACTTGCCGATACCATGTTCTATATTTAGTTGGAGATCCTGTGAATTATTTATCCTGACTACCTCAGTGAGATGCCTTTCAGATTCCCTGTGAATTTAACCAACCACTCTGCTCGTGTGGGTCTTCATCACAGTGTGTGTGTGTGTGTGTGTGTGTGTGTGTGTCTGTGTGTGTGTGTGTGTCTGTGTGTGTGTGTGTGTGTGTGTGTGTGTGTGTGAGAGTGTGTGTGTGTGTGTGTGTGTGTGTCTGTGTGTGTGTGTGTGTCTGCCTGTGTGTGTGTGTGTGTGTGTGTGTGTGTGAGAGTGTGTGTGTGTCTGTGTGTGTGTGTGTGTGTGTGTGAGAGTGTGTGTGTGTCTGTGTGTGTGTGTGTGTGTGTGTGTGTGTGTGTGAGTCTGCCTGTGTGTGTGTGTGCCTGTGTGTGTATGCCTCTGTGTGTGTGTGTGTCTGCCTGTGTGTGTGTGTGTGTGTGTGTGTGTGTGTGTGAGAGTGTGTGTGTGTGTGTGTGTGTGTGTGTGTGTGTGAGTCTGCCTGTGTGTGTGTGCCTGTGTGTGTGTATGCCTCTGTGTGTGTGTGTGTGTGTGCCTGTGTGTGTGTGTATGCCTCTGTGTGTGTGTGTGTGTGTGTGTGTGTGTGTGTGTGTGTGTACCTGTCTGCCTCTGTGTGTGTGTCTCTTTCTGTGACAGAAAGAAGGTGGGGAGAGGGGTCAGGGATCACCATGGTGATTGGGAGGAGACAGTGAGAGGGAGAGGGTGAGAAAGGGAACAAGTGAAAGTGAGAGTGAGGGAGAAAGACACTAAGAGATTGAAAAGGAGTGAAAACACAATGCACTCACAACCCACTAACCCTAACCCATGGGATTAGTGTGGGGACTGATACATAGAACATAGAACATAGAATAGTACAGCACAGTACAGGCCCTTCGGCCCACAATGTTGTGCAGACCCTTAAACCCTGCCTCCCATATAACCCCCCACCTTAAATTCCTCCATATACCTGTCCAGTAGTCTCTTAAACTTCACTAGTGTATCTGCCTCCACCACTGACTCAGGCAGGGTATTCCACCCACCAACCACTCTCTGAGTAAAAAATCCTTCCTCTAATATCCCCCTTGAACTTGCCACCCCTTACCTTAAAGCCATGTCCTCTTGTATTGAGCAGTGGTGCCCTGGGGAAGAGGCGCTGGCTATCCACTCTATCTATTCCTCTTATTATCTTGTACACCTCTATCATGTCTCCTCTTATCCTCCTTCGCTCCAAAGAGTAAAGCCCTAGTTCCCTTAATCTCTGATCATAATGTATACTCTCTAAACCAGGCAGCATCCTGGTAAACCTCCTCTGTACCCTTTCCAATGATTCTACATCCTTCCTATAGTGAGG
Organism: Mobula birostris; assembly: GCF_030028105.1. Classification (NCBI taxonomy): domain Eukaryota; kingdom Metazoa; phylum Chordata; class Chondrichthyes; order Myliobatiformes; family Myliobatidae; genus Mobula; species Mobula birostris. The sequence continues at coordinate 5,914,021 of NC_092371.1, read as the reverse complement.
TGACCAGAACTGGACACAGTACTCCAAGTGTAGCCTAACCAGAGTTTTATGGAGCTGCCTCATTACCCCGCAACTCTTAAACTCTGTCCCTCGACTTATGAAAGCTAACACCCCATAAGCTTTCTTAACTACCCTATCCACCTGCGAGGCAACTTTCAGGGATCTGTAGACAGGTACCCCCAGATCCCTCTGCTCCTCCACACTTCCAAGTATCCTGCCATTTACTTTGTACTCTGCCTTGGAGTTTGTCCTTCTAAAGTGTACCACCTCACACTTCTCCGGGTTGAACTCCATCTGCCACTTCTCAGCCCACTTCTGCATCCTAGCGATGTCTCTCTGCAATCTTTGACAATCCTCTACACTATCTACAACACCACCAACCTTTGTGTCGTCTGCAAACTTGCCAACCCACCCTTCTACCCCCACATCCAGGTCGTTAATAAAAATCACGAAAAGTAGAGGTCCCAGAACAGATCCTTGTGGGACACCACTAGTCACAATCCTCCAATCTGAATGTACTCCCTCCACCACCACCCTCTGCCTTCTGCAGGCAAGCCAATTCTGAATCCACCTGGCCAAACTTCCCTGGATCCCATGCCTTCTGACTTTCTGAATAAGCCTACCATGTGGAACCTTGTCAAATGCCTTACTAAAATCCATGTAGATCACATCCACTGCACTATCCTCATCTATATGCCTCGTCACCTCCTCAAAGAACTCTGTCAGGCTTGTTCGACACGATCTGCCCTTCACAAAGCCATGCTGACTGTCCCTGATCAGGCCATGATTCTCTAAATGCCCATCGATCCGACCTCTAAGAATCTTTTCCAACAGCTTTCCCACCACAGACGTAAGGCTCACTGGTCTATAATTACTCGGACTATCCCTACTAACTTTTTTGAACAAAGGAACAACATTTGCCTCCCTCCAACCCTCCGGTACCATTCCCGTGGGCAACGAGGACATAAAGATCCTAGCCAGAGACTCAGCAATCTCTTCCCTCGCCTCGTGGAGCAGCCTGGGGAATGTTCCGTCAGGCCCCGGGGACTTATCCATCCTAATGTATTTTAACAACTCCAACACCTCCTCTCCCTTAATATCAATATGCTCCAGAACATCAACCTCACTCATATTGTCCTCACTGTCATCAAGTTCCCCCTCATTGGTGAATACCGAAGAGAAGTATTCATTGAGGACCTCGCTCACTTCCACAGCCTCCAGGCAATTCTTCCCATCTTTATCTCTAATCTTCACTCCTGTCAACCTTTTGTTCTTCACATAATTGAAGAATGTCTTGGGGTTTTCCTTTACCCGACTCGCCAAGGCCTTCTCATGTCCCCTTCTTGCTCTCCTCAGCCTCTTCTTAAACTCCTTTCTTGCTACTATCGAAAGGACAGACTGAAGGGCAGAGGGGGTGGGGTGGCTCTGTTGGTGAGGAATGATATTCAGTCCCTTGCGAGGGGGGACATAGAATCAGGAGACGTAGAGTCAATATGGATAGAACTGAGAAATTCTAAGGGTAGAAAGACCCTAATGGGAGTTATCTACAGGCCCCCAAACAGTAGTCTGGATGTAGGGTGTAAGTTGAATCAAGTGTTAAAATTGGCATGTCGCAAAGGTAATGCTACAGTTATTATGGGGGATTTCAATGTGCAGGTAGACTGGAGGAATCAGGTTGGTACTGGACCCCAAGAAAGGGAGTTTGTGGAGTCCCTCCGAGATGGATTCTTAGAACAGCTTGTACTGGAGCCTACCAGAGAGAATGCAATTCTAGATTTAGTGTTGTGCAATGAGCCGGATTTGATCAGGGACCTCGAGGTAAAGGAGTCATTAGGAGGTAGTGACCATAATATGGTAAGTTTTAATCTGCAATTTGAGAGGGAGAAGGGAAACTCGGAAGTGTCAGTATTACAGTTGAACAAAGGGAACTATGGTGCTATGAGGGAGGAGCTGGCCAAAGTTCAATGGAACAATACCCTAGCAGGGATGACAGTGGAACAGCAATGGCAAGTGCTTCTGGGAATAATGCGGAAGCTGCAGGATCAGTTCATTCCAGAGAGGAAGAAAGATCCTAAGGGGAGTAAGGGGAGGCCGTGGCTGAAAAGGGAAGTAATGGACAGTATAAAAATAAAAGAGAAGAAGTATAACATAGCAAAGACGAGTGGGAAGCCGGAGGATTGGGAAACTTTTAAAGAGCAACAGAAGGTAACTAAAAAGGCAATATGCGGAGAAAAAATGAGGTACGAAGGTAAACTAGCCAACAATATAAAGGAGGATAGTAAAAGCTTCTTTAGGTATGTGAAAAGGAAAAAAATAGTTAAGACCAAAATTGGACCCTTGAAGACAGAAGCAGGTGAATTTATTATGGGAAACAAGAAAATGGCAGACGAGTTGAACAGGTACTTTGGATCTGTCTTCACTAGGCAAGACACAAACAATCTCCCAGATATAATAGTGGCCAAAGGACCTAGGGGTAATGGATGAACTGAAGGAAATTTATATTAGGCAGAAAATGGTGTTGGATAGGCTTTTGGGTCTGAAGGCTGATAAGTCCCCGGGACCTGATGGTCTGCATCCCATGGTACTTAAGGAGGTGGCTTTAGAAATCATGGATGCATTGGTAATCATTTTCCAATGTTCTATAGATTCGGGATCAGTTCCTGTGGATTGGAGGGTGGCTAATGTTGTCCCTCTCTTCAAGAAGGGAGGAAGAGAGAAAACAGAGAATTATAGACTGGTTAACCTGACGTCGGTGGTGGGAAAGATGCTGGAGTCAATTATAAAAGATGAAATTATGAAACATCTGGATAGCAGTAACAGGATCGGTCCGAGTCAGCATGGATATACAAAGGGGAAATCGTGCTTGACTAATCTTCTGGAATTTTTTGAGGATGTAACTATGAAAATGGACAAGGGAGAGCCAGTGGATGTAGTGTACCTGGACTTTCAGAAAGCCTTTGGTAAAATTCCACATAGGAGATTAGAGGGCAAAATTAGGGCACATGGTATTGGGGGCAGAGTACTGACATGGATTGAAAATTGGCTGGCTGACAGAAAACAAAGAATAGTGATTAATGGGTCCCTTTCGGAATGGCAGGCAGTGACCAGTGGGGTACCGCAGGGTTCAGTGCTGGGACCGCAGCTGTTTACAATATATATTAATGATTTAGATGAGGGAATTAAAAGAAACATTTATAAATTTGCCGATGCCACAAAGCTGGGTGGCAGTGTGAAATGTGAGGAGGATGTTATGAGAATGCAGGGTGACTTGGACAGGCTGGGTGAGTGGGCAGATGCATGGCAGATGCAGTTTAATGTGGATAAATGAGAGGTGGTAAGAACAGGAAGGCAGATTATTCTCTAAATGGAGTCAAGTTAGGAAAAGGGGAAGTACAACGAGATCTAGGTGTTCTTGTACATCAGTCACTTAAAGCAAGCATGCAAGTACTGCAGGCAGTGAAGAAAGCTAATGGCATGCTGGCCTTCATAACAAGGGGAATTGAGTATAAGAGCAAAGAGGTCCTTCTGAAGCTGTACAGGGCCCTGGTGAGGCCACACCTGGAGTACTGTGTGCAGTTTTGGTCTCCAAATTTGAGGAAGGACATTCTTGCTATTGAGGGAGTATAGCGTAGGTTCACAAGGTTAATTCCTGGGATGGCGGAACTGTTATATGTCAAAAGATTGGAGCGACTGGGCTTGTATACTCTGGAATTTAGAAGGCCAAGAGGGGATCTTATTGAAACATAAAAGATTATTAAGGGATTGGACACGCTGGAGGCAGGAAGCATGTTCCTGCTGATGGGTGAGTCCAGAACCAGAGGCCACAGTTTAAGAATAAGGGGTAGGCCATTTAGAACGGAGTTGAGGAAAAACTTTTTCACCCAGAGAGTGGTGGATATATGGAATGCTCTGCCCCAGAAGGATGTGGAGGCCAAGTCTCTGGATGCTTTCAAGAAAGAGATGGATAGAGCTCTTAAAGATAGCGGAATCAAAGGTTATGGGGATAAGGCAGGAACTGGATACTAATTGTAGATGATCAGCTATGATCACAGTGAATGGCGGTGCTGGCTCAAAGGGCCGAATGGCCTACTCCTGCACCTATTGTCTATTGTCTATTACCCTATATTCCTCAATAGACTCATCTGATCCTTGCTTCCTAAACCTCACGTATGCTGCCTTCTTCCACCTGACTAGATTCTCCACCTCACTTGTCACCCATGGTTCCTTCACCCTACCATTCTTTATCTTCCTCACTGGACAAATTTATCCCTAACATCCTGCAAGAGATCCCTAAACATCGACCACATGTCCATAGTACATTTCCCTGCAAAAACATCATCCCAATTCACACCCGCAAGTTCTAGCCTCATAGCCTCGTAATTTACCCTTCCCCAATTAAAGATTTTCCTGTCCTGTCTGATTCTATCCTTTTCCATGATAATGCTAAAGGCCAGGGAGCGGTGATCACTGTGACCCAGATGCTCACCCACTGAGAGATCTGTGACCTGACCAGGTTTGTTACCTAATACTAGATCTAGTATGGCATTCCCCCAAGTCAGCCTGTCCACATACTGTGACAGGAATCTGTCCTGGACACACGTAACAAACTCTGTCCCATCTAAACCCTTGGAACTAAGCAGGTGCCAATCAATATTAGGGAAGTTAAAGTCACCCATGATAACAACCCTGTTATTTTTACACCTTTCCAAAATCTGCCTCCCAATCTGCTCCTCGGTATCTCTGCTGCTACCAAGGGGCCTATAGGATACTCCCAACAGAGTAACTGCTCCCTTCCTGTTCCTGACTTCCACCCATATTGACTCAAAAGAGGATCCTGCTATATTACCCACCCTTTCTGTAGCTGTAATAGTATCCTTGACCAGTAATGCCACCCCTCCTCCCCTTTTTCCCTCTCTTTATCCCTTTTAAAGCACTGAAATCCAGGAATATTGAGAATCCATTCCTGCCCTGGTGCCAGCCAAGTCTCTGTAATGGCCACTACATCATAATTTCATATATGTATCCAAGCTCTCAGTTCATCACCTTTGTTCCTGATGCTTCTTGCATTGAAGTACACACACCTTAGCCCTTCTACCTTACTACCTTTACACCCTTTATTCTGCTTCTCTTTCCTCAAAGCCTCTTTATATGTTAGATCTGGCTTTACTCCATGTACTATACTTGCAGTTCCCGCATGACCTTTATCCTCCTCTACCGCACTATCTGCTCTAACGCTCTGGTTCCCCTCCCCCTGCAGATCTAGTTTAAAGCCCCCGAAGCAGCACAAGCAAACCTTCCCGCAAGGGTGTTAGTCCCCCTGCAGTTCAGGTGCAACCCATCCCATCAGAACAGGTCCCACCTTCCCTGGAACAAGGCCCAATTGTCCAGGAACATGAAGCCCTCCCTCCTGCACCAACTCCTTAGCCACGTATTTAGCTGCATTATCTTCCTATTTCTAGCCTCACTAGCACGTGGCACGGGTAGCAATCCTGGAGGTCCTGTGCTGTCCTTCAACTTTGCACCTAACTCCCTAAGCTCTCTTTGCAGGACCTCCTCCTCCTTCCTATCCACGTCATTGGTCCCTACATGGACCACGACATCTGGCTGCTCACCCTCCCTCTTGAGAATACTGAGAACTCGATCACAGGACAGTGTGGAGAGAGTGGGACAGTGGGATTAGTTTGCGATTAATGCAGGAATGTGGAGAGAGTCGGGCATCGGGGTGCCACGGTAGCATAGGGATTGGCGTGACGCTCTTGTATCTCGGGGTGTCCCAGAGTCCGGAGTTCAATTCCAGCTCATTCTGTAAGGAGCGCCCGTACGAACTCCTGTGGAATACATGGCTTTCGTGCAGGCTGCCCGGTTTGTGTCGGGTAGGTTAATGGGTCATTGTAAATTCTCTGTGATTAGAGTGGGGTTAATCGGGTTTTTTGGGGGTTGCTGGGGCAGCACAGCTCGAATGGCCAGAAGAGTCTAATCCGTGATGTATTGGTACGTAGTAAACAAACAAACAAACATGTTTGGAATAGAGCTGAAGCAGTCACCAGCTGAAGAAAGGGGACCGTCTCCCTCACACCGTCTGCACCGGCTGAACGAAGGGACAGACGTTCCCTCACACCGTCTGCACCGGCTGAAGGAAGGGACAGACATTCCCTCACATCGTCTGCACCGGCAAAAGGAAGGGACAGACGTTTCCTCACACCGTCTGCACCGGCTGAAGGAAGGGACAGACATTCCCCCACACCGTCTGTACCGGCTGAAGGAAGGGACAGACGTTTCCTCACACCGTCTGCACTGGCAGAAGGAAGGGACAGACGTTTCCTCACACCATCTGCACCGGCTGAAGGAAGGAACAGACTCCCTCACACCGTCTACACCAGCTGAATGAAGGGGACTGTCTCCCTCACACTGTCTGCACCAGCTGAAGGAAGGGACAGACATTCCCTCACACCGTCTGCACCAGCTGAAGGAAGGGACAGACATTCCCTCACACCGTCTGCATACGGTTAGCTGGGGAACTTCACTTGATCTCCCCCAGCCACATTTGATTTTGATTATCACATTAAACACCGTTCACCACCCATCAAAACCCCGCATTTGCCTGCCAAAGCTACAGAACGTTCGTGTTCCTAGTTTTTTTCACACAGGGATTGTCAGAAAGCATTAAAAGCTAAAGTTAAAAATTGAGAATAATGAGTGTTGAGGTTCAGAGTAGAATTTAAAAAAACGTTCACTGACACAGGGTTAACCCCGCCACCTTTACCCTGTTATAAATCACAACAGAAATGAAGTGAATTGATTTCCTTGCTGACATCCCGTGCTTTATCAACAGGGCCTTTGTGTGGGTTTGAGTTCAGCTGGGAAACGTTCGGCAGTAAGGTGACTGATAACCCATTCCTGTATTGCTTGTATCTTTTCCATGGATCAATTCAGGAGGGAATTATTGTCCCCTCCTGGGCAGTACGGTAGCTTTGCGGTTAGTGCCAGAAAACACCGGTTGGGGTTCAACTCCTGTTCTCCCCGGGTTTCCTGCCAGTGCTCCAGTTTCCTCCCACATTCCAAAGACGTAGGAGTTAAGGTTGGTGAGTTGTGGGCGTACCATATTGGCAGCAGGAGTGTGCCGACTCTAGTGGGCTGCCCCTAGCACATCCTCGCTAATTTGATTTGATGTAAAGAGCGCATTTTACTGTGTACTTCAATGTTTCAATATACATTGACCCTCCTCTTCCCACCCCCCCTTCTGCCTGGGGATATTCTATGGAAGCAATTTCAGTCAGGACCAGCATTTATATCTCATTCTTTATTGCCCTTTGGGGGATGTTATTGCCCCCAGTAGGAAGAGGATGTAGATGGGTGTGAAGACGTAATGAGGTGGACGTTGTGTCCATGGACTAACTCCAGCCAGGGAAGTTGTGAGTGTCCCGTCACACTCGTGACCTTGTAGATGGGGGAGAGGTAATGTGGCGGATGTTAAGTGCATGGACTAACTCCACCCAGGG